>NW_004949158.1:549356-620805 GCF_000317375.1 Microtus ochrogaster
AGAGAGAGAGAGAGAGAGAGAGAGAGAGAGAGGAAGAGGGAGAGAGAGCAATCCCACACACTTCCACTTAAGGGCTGTCCCTGTATTGTTTCACTTTGTAGCTATGAAAATAGTACTCTGAGACGATGTCTATGCCCCTGACTCTAACCCTTCCCCACAGTTCACTGAGGTGAGCTGGGTCAGAACGGATGACAGTCCTCACAGCTAGAGCGGCAATGGATCCCTGTGTGCTTGCCTTACTCAGGAGGATGCAATGTCCTGTGTGAAGGGCCAGGGTCATTCTTACGTTATACGTGCTGCTTTGTTGGCCAGGTCCTGGACTGGCTTTGGGGCTGCTGGGCTGCTGACCCAGCTGTCACTACACCAGGCTGGGATCCAGCCGCCAGCTTGTCTGTGGTTTCTCAAGGTCAAGGGAAAGCTCCATCTTAGAGCAGAGTCTCTCAAGGCTGAAGCACAGTCTCAGCAGAATTTGCTTTTGGCTAATTTCTCTTTTTTAACATCCAAGGAGGGAAATCGGACTCATTGTTCTGCTCTTAATAAAATGAAGCACAGTCTGCAGAAGCACAGAGCTGGCAGTGTTGCTCGGCCGTGCCGGCCAGCTTTCTCTAAAACTGATTGATGGCGACACATAAAATGATGTAATTTTTATGTCTCTGGAAATCCCTCATTACACATTTTACCTCTCTTTGAGGGGGTCTCAGTAGTGACTAATTCTGGAGATCACTCTTAATGGAAAACCACCCCAGGGTGACAGAGAGGCCCAGGCAGGGAGCTGGGGGAGGGGAACACACCCTCCTGAGCATCCCTTATGTCCCAGAGCATTGCCACAAGTGAGCTCACTTACTGTCGCTGCGGCCCTCTGGGTAAAGCAGGAGGATGCACCCTTCACTTATGGCAAAGCTGAGAGTCGGAGGTGGTGAGGAGCTCACCCCAGCTAGAGCCCATCAGGGTCAGGTCTGAGCTCAGCGTGGCGCGCTCTGGGTCTTTCTCTTCCCCATGGAGGGGTCTTGACCTTTATACCTGGAATAATGCGTGCTTGGCCCTCTCACCTGGATCTGTCCATGTGTCCCTGATCCCTGGTGCTTCTTAGCCTCACCAGAGTCCCTGGGAAAGGTGTAAAACGTTCCACCATTTCCCTAACAGTGAACACGCCTGCAGGCAAGGAAGTGTTGTTCCAGGGTAGGGTTAAAGGACGATGGCGAGTCTAAACTTCCCCAGCCCTGGCTGCCTTTGTTCCTTGGTGCTGCAGTTCCTCCCTGTCACCGTCTCTGAACATCTTCAGGAATGTTCATGGGTCTCTCTTCGCCTTTTCTTGCAGAAGTCTGCTCCAGCCCAAAGCCTCCATGGGTATTCTCTCTGTCTCTGGAGAGCCCAGAGCACCTGCTCAGCAACACTTGGATTTGGGTCTTAACACCTAAGGAATGGATTTGTGCTCACGGAGCTCTGAGACTAACAGGCAATTTAAAAGAAGATGGGAAATCGCAGAGAGATGGACCATCTTCCTGTGAAGTCCTGAAATGCCAACAGCAAATTCTGTCCTTTTGAAAAAGCAAGCGTCTAGTTCTGCAGTTAAGGCCACTTGTTCTTGCAGAAGACCCAGGTTCAATCCCCAGCACCCACATGGCAGCTCACAACCATTGTTTTGAATTACTTTTCTGTCGCTGTGATGAAACACCGTGACCAAAGCAACGTGGGGAGGAAAGGGTTTGCTTCACTCCTGTCTTGGGGTTTCTACTGCTGAGAAGAGACACATGATCACAGCAACTCTTATAAAGAAAACATTTGATTGGGTAGCGAGCTAGGCTCACTTAAAATTCTAGAGGTTCAGTCCATTAGCATCATGATGGGGAGCATGGCAGACGGCCTGCAGACAGATGCGAGGCTGGAGCAATTGCTGCTGAGAGTCCTGCATCTTGTGGGCAACAGGAAATGACCTCAAAGTCACACTGAGGGGATCTTGATCAAAAGGAACCTCAAATCCCCCCCCCCATGACACACTTCCTCTAACAAGGTGGTACCTACTTCAACAAGGCCACGCCTTCTAATAGTGCCACTCCCTCCCTATGAGGGGCCACTTTCATTCAAATCATCACACTCACAGTTCCATATAAGACTCCATCATCAAAAGCAGTGAGGGCAGGAGCTCAAGCAGGGCAGGAACCTGGAGACAGGAGCCGATTAGAGGCCATGAAGGGCGCTGCTCACTGGCCTGCTCAGTCTGCTTTTTATAGAACCTGGGATGGATGGATAGATAGATAGATAGATAGATAGATAGATAGATAGATAGATAGATAGATAGATAGATAGATAGATACATACATACATACATACATGATAGATAGATACATACATACATGATAGATAGATAGATAGATAGATACATACATACATACATACATACATACATACATACATACATACATACATACATGGCAGCATCGGAATGGAGATGCTGGAGCTGGACTTGGCTCAGTGACCTCTGGAGCCCTCACCTGCTCCCAAACTGCTCTTTTATCTCCTTAAATGCCCTAAAGAGCCATGAAGAGTCTCGCTTCCCGCTTTGCCTCCGAGTTTTCTGCATGATGATGCTTGTTTCTTAGCTGCCCATTTGGCTGCTGTCTGGATATGTCAGGGCACCAGGGTCTAAGAGAGTATCTGTGAGCCAGATTGGGCCCCATGACTCGGTCCTAGGGATGCTGAGCTGAGTCAATGTGGTAGCTGTTTTAGGTTGCCAACTTGACTACATCTGCAATTAGCTAAACACAAATAATTAGGCACACCTGGGAGGAATTTTTTCTTAATTAAATTGTCTGAAGTAGGAAGACCCCGATTCTAATCCGGATTTAAAGCTTTAATCCAGATCTTTTGAGGAGAGAAGATCCACCTTCAATCTGGGTCACACCTTCTGCTGGCCACCTACATAATATATAAAGGACGTGGAAGAAGGAAGCTTGCTTTCTCTTTGCCTGCTTGCTCTCGCTCTTGCTAACAAGTCTAGTCCTTCACTGGCATCAGAGCCTACTTCTTCAGGATTCTGGCATCTACTGAAGACCAGCTGAGACTTCCAGTCTCATGCACTAAGTGACTTCTGGATTCTTGGACCTTCCATAGTTAAAGCAGCCATTGTTGGACTAGCTGGGCCACAACCCGTAAACCATTCTAATTATCACCCCATATAGTGTGTG
Source organism: Microtus ochrogaster (assembly GCF_000317375.1). NCBI lineage: Eukaryota > Metazoa > Chordata > Mammalia > Rodentia > Cricetidae > Microtus > Microtus ochrogaster. Next base: position 552,542 of record NW_004949158.1, read on the forward strand.
CACACACACGTGTGTGTGTGTGTGTGAGAGAGAGAGAGAGAGAGAGAGAGAGAGAGAGAGAGAGAGAGAGAGAGAAAGAAAGACAGAGAGACAGAGAGAGACAGAGAGACAGAGATTCATCCTATAACTTCTGTTCCTCTACAGAACTCACTAGCATAGTTGGGCTAGAGCCTCCAGGGATAGAAACTCTGTCTCTGTCCCCAAGAAGCTTTGTCTGATAGGGACACAGGGTGACCTCACCATATGTCCACATATTTTGGCTGCCTACAAGTGGGGTGCTGCAAATAGCAAAAAGAACTCATGCGTGTGAATAGCTTTGCAAGTAGGCCTTGTGAGTGGATGGATGTGCTCTGTTTAAAAGGCAAGTGTTTAAGTGCAAGTTGGCAAGGAATATATTTGTGATAATTAATCTTATTGTCAGTTCAACTGGATTTCGACTCTCCTAGAAGGCATGCCTCCGTCCAAGTGTGCTCGTGAGGATGTTTCCAGAGAAAATTAACAGATAGGAGGTAAGACCAACCCTGAGGGTCAATCCCCAGCACCACAAAAGATGGGTATGGATAAGTGCACAAGCCCCAGGACACTTCCACATCTGAACTTCAGACCCAGTCCACAGATATTCCTTGAGCACCCACCGCATGCCTATTAGGTGCACCTGCATCTCCCTGAATACAGAGCTGGGCAGGCAGCCTTTCAGGGGCAGATCCATGGCTCGTCACCTGTATTAATTCATGTATTAATGCTGTTGCTGTGATAAAATGTCATAACCACAGGCAGTTTATGAAAGAGAAAGTTTATTTGGCTTACAGTTTCAAAGAAATAGAGCCCATCATGGTGGGAGGTGGAGGGCCATAGCAACAGGAGGGAGGCATGGGGAAAGATGCAGGGAGCCGAGAGGTGGCATCCTCAACCACAAGCATGGAGTAGGAAGAATGAACTAGAAGTAAAGTAAGATTATATCATCTCAAAGTCTGCCCCTAGTGATGCACTTCCTCGACAAGACTGTACTTCCTATACTTCCCCACACATGGTCACCAACTGGGAATCCAGTGTTCAAACACCCAAGGTCGGAGGGAACTTTCCCATTCAAACCATCGCCTCTTCTGGGTCGAGACCCAGAGCATCCTCACTGAACTCTTTCCTCCGGTCTCCCAAGTCTGCTCCTTGTCTGTTCGCCATCTCAGAATGTTGCAGCTTTGTTCTGTTCCAGCAACGGGCACTCCTCTCCGTGCTTAGGCAGAAATGAGGTGTGGTACCTCTCAAAGCTGACTGCGCAGCCCACACTCTCATCCCAGCACCAGAAGCAGGGAGCGGAGCTTTCCAGATCCATGTTACCTACCGGTCTAGGCGCTTCTCTTCTCTGCCATAGAGCCCAGCATCCAGAAACTCTACAGATGTTTGCTGAACAGAGGTAGGAAGGTAATAAAGCGAGCACAGAAAAAACTTGGATCTTCCCGTCCTTGGAATACACTCTCAATAGCCCCCTCTCATCTCTCTCCTCCCTTCTTCTTCTTCCCCCTCCTCTTTCCTCTCTTCTCCTTCCTCCCTTCACTAAAACACTATCTATCGTCAGTTAATATCTATAGTCAGTCTATAGCGTTTGTATCATTTCAGCTATAATCTAACAGCACAAATCACGTTACTATTACTGCTCCAAAAATCATTGCAGCCAGACTCCTGAAAATCCATTCTGAACTCTTGCCCAAACCTGAGTTCCCTCTGTGCACGTGGCCTTCCCTGCTCAGAGCTCTGCCTCGTCCCTGAAGCCACCTTCCCCTGTGGAGCACCTATTACCAATGAGATCTGTGAGTTTACTCGTACCAGGGCCACCTGCTCCTCTCACGAGCAGACTAGCTCTGACTGGTAATCTTGACCTTGATTGTCAACTTGGGGGGGGGGGGAGGAAGGACTTAGAATCACCATGGGAACTAGGCTCAGGGAACATCTACAGGATTATCTAGATTAGATTCGATGAGTTGGGCAGGCCTATCCTAAATGTGGGCGGTGCCACTCTATGGGCTGGGACAGAACAAGATGGGGAAAGTGAGCTGAACACAAGTGTTGTTGTGCGCTCTCTCTCTCTCTCTCTCTCTCTCTCTCTCTCTCTCTCTCCCTGATTGTGGACTCAGTGTGACCCGCTGCCTCACGCTCCTGCCACCATCCTTGTCCTGCCATGACGGACTATTCCCTCAAACAGCGAACTAAAATAGACCCCCTCCTTTTTAAATTACTTTTCCCAGATATTTCATCACATCCCAAGAAAAGAATCTAATTGAGAAGATTGGTACTAAGAGTCAGAGCGCTGTTGTTATAAACCTGACCTTAAGTTTCTTAGGCCTTTGAAAATGGCTTATGGCAGGAACGTAGAAGAACTTGGAACCTGGACCACAAAATTCCTTAACTATTGTAACAGAGCTTATCTTGGAGGAGTCTGGAAGACAAGAATACTAAGAGAAGCAGGGAGAATGAGTTTCAGGGGGGGAACAAGAACCCTGTCACACCTGGGCTAGAGGCCAGTCATGTGATGTTCTGGCAAGGAACCTGGCTGCCTTCTATTCAGGCCCCGAGAGTCTGGCTGAGGTTGACTTTAAAGGCAGTGGGTTCATTTATTTGGTAGAGGGATTTTCAAAACAGGCTAGCATGCAGGCTGTGTGGTACAAAAGCTCTTCCCCAGGTCTGCAGAGAACAAAAAGCAGAGGAGGAAAAGTGTGTGAGCAGCCTTGCAGCTTCAGACAGGGAGCTGGAGGATGACAAAGGATCTCTAATTGGTAAAGTGATTAGTGTCACTAAGGAGAAACCTGCTGCGGGACAATAAAAGTGACCTGAGGAGCAAGGTCCCATCTATCAAAGGTTCCTCCTTGTAAAAGTGCAAATTCATTTGCAAGAAGAGAATGTCACTGAAGGGGCTCCCTGCTCAAATTAACTGGCTAAAATGGGTGTTGATGGCACACGCCGTTAATCCCAGACTCGGGAGGCAGAGGCAGGTGGATCTCAGTTCAAGGCCAGCCTGGTCTACCTAGTGATAAATCTGGCTACGATGGTCTTGCCCCAAGGTTAGCACACAGACAAGGTTAGCATACAGCTGTATTTCAAAACCAGCCAGGCTCCACCCCAAGCTAGTTGTAGAACTTGGCAGCATTGTCCGTATGATATTGGTATTAAAAACTTGAAAGGTGAAAGACGGAAGAGGTCATGGGCTTGTACTGTGGAAGCCAGGCAAGAAGACCCAAAAGGCTGCTACATGAAGCTATGAAAGTAAAGCTCAGTTGCAATGGAGATCCAGGATGTTGGAGATGCTAAGACCATGGGGCATCTGCCGAAGAAAGCTGTGGGCAAGAGGTAGAGTTGGCACAAAAGAGCAGCTATGCTTGCTGCAGGTAGCAGAGCAGGAGGAGTGGACCACACACACCCTTTGGCGCCCAAACAATTCTATCCCTGCTCCCAAATGACAGACACCGAGCTACACGGTTGCTTCGCACTGCTGGGTTTCCGTCTGACGGCAGCCTGGTCATCTCTTTCTAGTTGCCCGGCCTTCCCTCTTGGACCAGGAATATTTATTCTGCACCACTGTAAACTGGTACAAAATAAATATATAATATAATAATATAATAATCTTATTTTATGAGCTACAGTCAAGAGACTACTGAAGTTCAAGACGAGACTTGGGTGTTTTAACTTCTAAACAGTGTTGTACTTGTTAAGACTATAGGGACTTTTGAAGTTGGACTGCATTTTACAGTAACTGATGGCCCTTAGCCTCTGGGGAGAAGGAGGAAGCCTCTGGGAAGATTATGGCTTAAAAGTGATATGCTTAGGAGTCCAATTCAGAGGAGTTAGGATAGTTCATCTTCATCATCAGCTCGATGGGCGGTGGAAACTTGGAAACATTGTGGAGATGAATCTCCAGGTGTGTCCAGGAGGGCTTATCTAGATTAGGTTAATGAGACTGGAGGCAGTGTGCCATGGGCTGGGGGCCCAGACTGAAGGAACAGAAGACAGAGAGCTCAGCACAGGCTTTCACCTCTCTCAGCTTCCCGGCTGTAAATGTCCTCTACCCTGTAAAACTCTTCCGTGAGATAGCGTGCGTCAAGCACGTCGAGTACCAGCCATGTTAAGATGCCCAGCAAATGAGAAGCCTTGTTAATCTCAGGGGAAGCAAAAGGGAAGGCACAGAGATCACAGGTTAGGTCCTCTCTCTGACACTCCTTTTCAGGGAGCCAGAGTGTCAGAACTGGGGCAGAGGAGGGCTTCTCCTTACTGTGTGACACTCGCGGCCCTCAGGTTACAGCCTGTTTGCTGCACACCTGCAGTGAAGACTACTTGGTATTCACGTCTCTGCAGCGCTAGAGGCTGAACACAGCCAGGGAAGGCTCCCAGCTCCTGAGCTGGTAGACACTGGAAGAGGATATCTTCATCAATAATAAAGGACATTTCACACAGACAGGGCACAAGGCACAAACCTTCTCCCCGTCCCCACCCCCCCACCCCACTGCAATCGTGAGAGCATAGGAATCAACCTTTAAGATGACGATATTTGACAGAAACACAAACAAAAACATTAAGGGAAGCATAATAGCCAGGCGCCGGTCCAAAGCCCCACACTGTGCCTCAGCAGGAGAGAAACACAAGCTGCCAGACTCGCAGAGCACAGGAGAACCACGCCAAATATCTCATGTAAGTGGAAGCCAGGGAAGCTGCAGATCAAATATTCAGGGGTGGCTCTGTCATTACCTCTGAAAATTAAGTTAGAAAAGCTTCATTAAGACTTTGGAGTCAGAGCAGCCTCTCACTTTGCAAGCCTAAACGAAAGCAAGCCTCAGAAGGGAAGCCTGTCTGCTCAGCCGATCTCGAGTCCCAGGCCCAAACCAAGCCCAGTGTGAACTGTTGTCCCTGGTGGGGAAGAGGGTGTGTTCCAACCAGTCCCCCCAGATGTATGCAATATTAGGGGAAAGGGGCCGGCACATTTCTGAGACTAGAATGGCGTGCCAATGAAATGGACCGCGCGCCATAGCACAATATGGAAATGAAACTAGGTTGATAATGACTTGAATCAACAGTTACCAAAACCAGCAGCACAGCCCTGGAGCCCGAGAGCCTCGTTCTTCTTGTCCCACCACCTTATGTCTGTCTGCTTTACTTCGTGGAAACAAACACTTGAGATAATCAACTTTATTTATAAGGGTTTTTTATTTTGTGTGTATGAGTGTTAACCTCATGTACATCTATGTACCATGAGCCTGCCTGGTGCCTAGGAGCCCAGAAGGCGTTAGATCCCTGAAACTGGAGTTACCAACAGTTGTGAGTTGTCATGTGGGTGCTGGGAACTGAAACCGGGTCCTCTAAGAGAACAATAAATGCTTTCACCCCGAGTCATTAGCTTATTTAAAAAAACAAAACAACCATAGATCTGGGTTGGGAAGATGGCTCAGCGGCTAAAGCATTTGCCACAGAAGTGTGAGGCCTGGGGTTCAGACACCCAGAACCCACATAAATGTCATGTCAGGGTGGCAACCTGCCAGCAATCCAGCCTTGGGAGGTATAGACAAGGGCTCCCCAGAGCAAGCAAGCTGGCTCTTGGGACTAATCCTATCCTGAATTCTGAGTCTGCTAGAGAAACCCTGCCTCAATGGAAGGGCTATTGAGAATGATCTGGATATTAATCCCAGGCCTCTGTGTGCACATATCTGCATGTATACCTCACATGTGCTTACATGCATGTGCATGTGCATGAGCACACACACACACACACACACACACACACACAAAAATGGAAAAAGGAAACAAAAGAACAAAGGTTTGCTTTGGCTCATAGCTTTGGAGTCCAGAGTTACTGGTCCAATACTAGGGAGTGAACAAGAGGGAAAGGAAGGGACTGCTCAGACACTGGGAGCCCACCCTCAATGACTTGAAGACATGCTATTAAGTCCCATTTCATGAAAGCGTCACCTCTCTTTCCAGGCGGCTATCCCAGCACCTGAAGCCCACTTTGCTATGTTTCTGTGTCACATGCCCAACTCTGCCAACCACTGTGGTAGAGGTTAATGAATCCTTCCAGTCGGGCAGATGAAGGGCAGGTACCTCCCCTATGCTGGAGGGAGGTCAGCCCTACCTGAACTACCTGGAATGGGTTCTCTTAGGAAAAGCGGAGTATTTCCAGAAATAGGACAGCAAACTCGGGAAGAAAACAGTAAATCGTTTTCCCTTTGTGGGTAAGAGAACTCCACTTTGAAAGAGGGTAAACTGAGGCTTGTCAGTAGCATAACTTCTAGATAATTAGAAAGAGGCGAGATTTATTGATCTTAAATTGGAATGCAGTTTCCAGGAAGCATGCAGAGCCATTTGTGAGCACCTTGAGAGCAGTGGGAAGAGAGTGGGAACATTGCTGGGCATTCCTTTCCTTACACCACTCAAGAGCCAAAACAGCATAGCCAAGTAGCCCTGGCCCCACTGAGAAGATTCTGCTCGGCTCTGAACCACAAGTGCTGGCAAGAGGTCTCTCCCAGCCCTGGACCCCTCAGCTCCTCTCCAGCTTGCAGGTCCAATGTCTGGGTTTACTTAACAGATCCAGTGAGCAAAACAATCCTTCAGTTCCAGCATGGCCCCAGACCCCAAGGAGGGCCTTAACCAATGCTCACGAGGGGCCCTTCCCCAGCAGGTGGAAGTAAATACCCAAGAAGAATTTGAAGCAAATGCAACTTGGCCTCCCTGTCATTTGTAATTCAGAAGAGTGCCGTAAAAAACCTTGATTGCCATTCCAGCAAACACAGACGTAATCAAAGAGTCATCCCCCTGCCCATGCACAACTGTTTCCATCCTGCTAGTAACTGCTGAGCGCTTGACAACCGCCTTCCTAAAAACCAAAAAGGTGTTCCAAGCCAATGCGCAGGCAGCTCATTTATCTGCTGAACAAGGCTGGAGGCAGCACTTGGAGCAGCTCAGCCTCACTGTGGCAGGGAGGAGCTCAGATTTTGAGCGGGCATCTCCTCCTGCTTCTCATCTGCCACTGCCAAGGAAAGCGGTCAAAAAGGATGTGCCCCACTGGCTCCTAAATGCCCATCACTGCAGCCCTGGGCAAATCCGAAAAATATTTGTACCGCTCCGTGGTCACTTATATTGTGTAGTGGCAAATCCTAAACCCCCACCACTCCAACCAATTTCTATGTTGAAGTTCTAAACTCCAGGACTGCAGAATGTGAATGTGTTTGCAAACCGGGTCTTTAAAGAGGCAGTTATGTTAAAAATGAGGCAAAATGAGGTCATTAGGGTGGGCTGCCATCCTGTGACAAGTTTCCTCCTAAAGTCGACGGGGAGACAGGTGTTCACAGAAGAAAGACCATGGACAGAGGGAAGGCGTTACCCTCAAGCCAAGGAAGAAGTTTGGGAGAAAACCCACTGGTTTCACCTCAGAATCCCACCTCCAGAATTCCAAGGCAGTAAATGCCAGCTGTTGAAACCACCCAGGTACGGAACTTTGTTACCCTAGGAAACTAACATTGAAAACAACGGGTCTGAAATTCGTGAAGCTTTTTCTCCTAACCTCATTTAATTTTTATGAACTCGCTTTTCTCCGGAGAGCCTTACACCCTCAGTTGCTGATCCTGAGTCCCGCTGATGGCCTCTCATTCCTCCTTGCAAGACAAGTGCTCGGCACCATCGTTTTCAAGCGTCCCCGCCTGTCTGTCAAGGAGAAGAGGGTTAAAAGTGAGTCCTGTAACCTGGAGAGAGGCTGCTGGCATCAGGCTTACCCAGTGGGTTGGCAGCAGGGATGCCATCTGCATTCCTGAGCTTCACCACTGTAACAAAATGCCTGAGGGCACCGACTTAAAAGGGGGGAAAGATTAGGGCAAGGGAGATAGCTCTGGCAATAAAACAGTTGTCCTTCAAGCAGGACCTAAGTTCAGATCCCCAGCACCCACCTAGAAATCCAGGCCTGCATCTGTAACCCCAGCACTAGGGAGGCAGACTCAGGCAGATCCCTGGAGCTTGCTGGTCAATTAGTTCAGCTGAATTGGTGATTCCACTCTAGAATCAGTGAGAGAGCTACTTTAAAAAACAATAAGGTGACCAGTCATTACTTGAGAGAGAGAGATCTGTGAATTCAAGGCCAACATGTTCCAGAAAGAGAAGTTCTAAGTCAGCCAGGAACTTTATATATTCATGTGGAATTATATACATACATACATACATACATACATACATACATACATACATACATACATACATACGGAGAGCAACCGAGGAAGACCCCTGACACTGGCCTTTGGCCTCTACATACATATACACAGACACACGAACACATGAGGGGGAGGGGTATTTTGAGTCACTGTTTCCGACTGGCTCTGTGACAGGGGGTGGGAAGGGAATGGAGGGTTCTGAGGCAAGGCAGGAGCCTGTTGTAAAGAAGGTGTTTACATCATTGTGACCAGGAAGAAGGGACTAAGGGCCCAATGTCTCATTTAAGAAAATATCCCAGTGAACCAACTTCTGTCTCGTAGGCCTCACCCTGCAGCAGCAGCACAGATTGGGAACCAAGTCTTCGACCCCTGACCCTTTGAGGAAATTTAAACTCCAAGCCACAGCAGTATTCAAATGACTCGGGATCATGGAGAACGGTGGAGTGCTAGTTTCTCCCGTTTATGCTTCCGAATCCAGTGAGTGAAGAACTAGCCAGCAGCTTAGCGGCTGTCAAGCCCACCTCTGCGGTCTCCTCCAGGAGCACAAAGCTCCCAAGCCTGCTGGTAGCTTGCCTGCCTTGGCCCTTGCTGCGGGAACACCAGGGAACTGCTGCCCTGTGCCACTACACGCTGGGAGGAGGGCTACAAGAGAACCGGGTTCACCTGAGGCTTGCTTTCAAAACAGTCATATCTTTTCCTACGAATATTGATTGGAAAGTTGATAGCATACTAAGGAGTCAGACTGGCAAATTCCAGGGGTTCAGCTTCTTTTTCCCCTTCTGTGCATGTGGTGGGAGGGCTGAAAGGGGGCAGGGTAGAAGTGTACAACAGTGAGCAAAATTTTAAAGTCTTTTTCTAGATCTGTTTTTATTATTTTTCATTATATGTGTATGTATGGGTGGTACGTGCATGCGTGTGCAGAATCCAGAAGGAGGTGTTGGATCCTCTGAGGCTGGAATTATAGCTGTTGTGAGCCACCCAGAATGGGTACTGGGAACCTAACTTGGGTCCTCCGGAAAAGCAACAAGTACTCTTAACCACTGAACCATCTCTGACCCCTTAAAATATTTCCTTATTTAAATACCAGAATATATCAAGAAAGGAGAAATTATATCCATGATCATTCCATTTCCTTCAAAACAAAATTCCTCTCTGTTTTTAGACGTACATATAATTTTTACAGCCATATTCACACCAAAAAAAATGAGATTTGATATTTAACATCATACTAGAGCATTTTTCCAAGTCACCACATAATTTTCACGATTATATTTTGAGTGGCAGCACGATATACCCCAGAGCAATGGAAGCACCGTGCGCACAGCCATCTCCTTCACTGATTCAGTTACGCTTTGGCCAACTTCTCACCTTCAGTGAAAGCCTCCCCCTGCAGTCTGCAGAAAAGCAGCATATTCCCGACATAGCTGGGAGTTACAGGCGTTGAACAGCAGTTCCATGTACAGATGGTTTGCCCAGGACTCACCCTCAGCCGTGGAAATAAATGGGAGGGTCAGCCTGGAAGCCACAGGATGAGACCAACCATCATCATCCATGTCCCCAGTCCCTCAGGAACCCTGCCAGTTGGTACCAAGGTAAGGGGGAACTTAAGGTGAATGACAGAGGGTTTAAATTTAGCTCCTACAAAGATAAAGTATGGGGGGAAGGGAGGGCTGTCTCCTCTAAATCTTGCCAGTTTCCTGAGCTTGGATACTCCAAAAAGCATGATATTGGGAGCCTTGTGTTCCTCCCAGGGGCCAGGCAGGAATGCTGCGCATCTTACTAGTTACAACTGGGGCTGATACATTGCTGGCTCTTGCTGCTCTGCTGTATCTTCTGATGATAGACAGGCAGTTCTGGCCCCGTGGTACCAGCCTAGCACCACCCCTCATGCTGGTAGTGCCAGCTGGGACTCCTGGCCTGGGAGCCTCTCTCCTGGCTCATCTGAGAACCGCTGACGGCTTTGGGAGCTGACAACAAGCAGGAAGGCAGAGGATGTCATCCTCACTTTTAAGGTCAGCCCTATTTGGAGAGAATTCAAAATGCAAGCATACTAATGCAGTCACCATCGCCAAGCTCATTTATTGCCTCCTGCTTACAGCTGCCCTGCCCCTAACAGTGAGTTGAATTTTGAGGTCCGAAGGTGGGGCAGAACCTGATGTAAAGTCTGCCATCATCCACGGTCAATATCAAGGTCGCTCCGGGCTTGCTCTCATTAGTAGCAGAAGCAGCCAACAGTATTTATTGTTTAATATTGTGCTAAACAGTACCCGTGCTCTACACAAGATCCCAAATAATTCTCGCAGCAGCTCCGTGAAAGAAAGGGCTGTGGCTGGCCCTGCTCACTGGATGAGAAAGGCCAAGGGCAGAAAAGCCGAGTAACTGCACCAAGTCAGTCTGGCAAGCAGCTCCACTAGTTAAGATGCAGGTTCAGGTTGGGTCTGCTGGCACAGGCCTATAATCCTCCAGAGACTGAGGCAGAAGGATCCTAAATTCAAGACCTGCCTGGGCTATCGAGTGAGTTTAGGGGCAGTCTGGGCAACCTAGTGAAAGGCTAGCTTAAAACTAAGAAGAAAGACTAACAAGATGTTTCAGCTGCTGCTTAAAGCCTGAACACAGGAGTCCAATCCCGGGGATCCACATTGTAGAATGAAAGAATCAACTCCCCAAAGTTTTCTCACCGCCACACGAATACCATGGCACATGCGCGCACACGGGCACACACACACACACACACACACACACACACACACACACTCACTCAGATTCAGCCAGGCTCACTTGTGCATACCAGCTCCCTGTCAGGGGCACACCTTCTGCCAGCCTTGCCACGACCATGATAAAATAACAACAATGCCTGAGCCCTGAGGGAACGCCAGACACTGCACTAAAAGGTTTGCTTGCATTCCTCTCGCTCCTGAATGAGGAAATTGAGAATTAAGGAGGTTATGTAAGACCTGTGGCTACTGAACCCACAGAGTCATTTCCTCCCCAGTCTGATTCCTCCTCCTTACAGAATCATAGACTCCACTCTCAGCTGCACACGTGACCTTCCAAAATTAAGACTGCACTCCCAAACTCTAGGGGATCCGGATGTACTCACGTGACTGATCATCGGGCAAAGGATGTAAGCTAAGATGGCTTCCTGGCACAGCCAGACTTCTTTTCTCCTCCCAGATGTGGGACACAGCTGTGACAGTAGAGCTGGGGTCCAGGGCAGCCAGGGTCATGAAGAGCAGCCATGACCATACATCTGAGACCCAGGGAATAGCAGAGCCACAGAGCAGCAAGAACCTAGATCTCCAGGGGCTCCATGAAGGACAGATGCAATGACCGCCTCTAGATTTTTCCATTAAAAAGAAAATTTACCTTGCTAAAGTCATTACTGTCTTAAGATGTGTGACATTTTTTCACACACCGTCCCAATCCTTGTTAGCTTAGTGGTAGACCCAAAGGCCCAAGTCAACTGATCACCGCAATTTGTTGGAGTAAAGAAAATTCCTAGTCAAGAAAATAGAATCCTTGCCCTAAGTGGAGACCTCATTTCCCAGTTGGGCCTGGGTTGTTCATTTGGCCAAGGGCTCACCCCTAGGAAGGCAGACTCTCCTTAAGACATGATAAAAGATGGGAGAAATGGTTCTTCAATAAGATGCTGAATCATTCAGAAAAGCAGATTCTCTACTTTCTATTTCTCTTGTAACTACTTTCCTCAACACTGGGGCTTTCCCCCCAACATTCTGGGTTTCCTCACTCTGCCTCTAAGCATCCGTTCTCAACCTGTGGGTCAGGGGTCACCTAAGACCAGTAGAAAACCCAGAAACATTACGATTTGTAACAGTAGCAAAACTACAGTTATGAAGTATCACTGATAATAAGATTATGGTTGGGCTCAGCACCATATGAAAAACTGTATTAAAGGGTCACAGCATAGGAAGATTGAGAACCACTGTTCTAAAGCCTACCTCCCCGATATGCGGCTGATAATGGCCATATGTCTGACCTCCATACCAGCTCAAATGGCATGGCTTTTTCCCTTCTCTCCTCCATTCTCCTTCTCTGGGTAGCTCCTAAACTTTACGATTTGCCCACCCTGGGTTTTTGTTTTTTTATTTTAAACTCTAATAAAACTGTCCTTGAACGTCTCTTTAAGTCCATTCTTAAATTATTTTATTAATGAGACTCAGCACCCTAAAGGGGGACTCTGATTTCTTCTGTATCAGTGTTATTTCTACTACAAAATTACGCCTGGCTTGGTGGTTCACCTGGTTCGGACCAGAGCTTCCACTACCTTCTTTGGGTTGGTCATTTTGATGGCCATCATGAGCAAGCTCTGTAGTGGGGACCATATCAGTTACTCTGTGTGTCACTGTGACAAAATACCCAATGAGAAGTAACTTGAAGAAGGAAGGGTTTGTTTTGACTCACAATTTGAGGCTAGAGTCTATCATGGTGGGGGAGGCATGGCTGCAGGAACAGAGGCAGCTGGACACAAGAAGCAATAGATGAACGCTGGACCTCAGCTCACCTGCTTCTTTTTGTTCAGTCCAAGAGCTAGAATGGGTCTTCCCACACCAATTAATGTAAACTAGAAAATCCCTCGTGGATACGCCCAGAGATCTGTCTTCAGGTGACTCTAGATCACGTCAGATTGCCAATGGACACAAACCAAAGCTAGTATATGAATGTGATTTGATTGGTGCTCTAGAAGAGCCAGCAGTCCCTCTTGGAAGGCAGGTGGCTAAGTGCATAAAGAAAAGGCCATGTACTGAGTCTTGGGACAGGGCCGTGAGTCCACTGACATGGGGGCATGCAGAGGGAGGTGACTTATCAGATGATGATCAGGACACTTAAATCAAAGAGATGTCAGGCAGCTGGGAGTGCCATGTCTCAGGAAGCAAGTGCGACATGCCTGGTTCTCAGGACTTTGCTACTTCAGCCCCCAGGTTCAGGACAGCAAGTGCACATCCCACCACTCTCCAAACCTCCATCTGGTCCAGAAATGCAATCTAGCATTTTATATCCTAAGCTCTCATCACTGGAGACCCCTGGAGCCATGCCCTCGGCAATCTAGAAAGTTCTTTGAAGTAGAGGCAATATTATGAAGAAAAATGTATGTGGATGTCCAAGGATAACCTCCTGACAAGGAATAGATGGAAGCGGGAAAGCAAGAGGGATTTCACAGTGGGCTAGAGAAACACTTTCGTGTTGCTGTAGTAGCCGTGAGTTCTGCCTGAAATGACTCTGCACTTGGAAATGGCGTTTCCTACGTGACCTTTCTACCTGCTCATCCAGCAGTGGAGCTGCTGTCAGTGTTTGTAAAATCCAGACATGGCTCTTCCTGACTGCAGCCAATTAGAGTTACCTTGAGAAGGCAACAAGGGTAACTTGGCTGCTAATGAGGGCAGCTGACATCTTGGCATTGGCTCACTCTCCTGATCATGAAGGAACAGAAAAACTTATCCCACCAAATGGTCTCCTTCCCCCACCCAGCACCTCCAATAACTCCACTGCTCTGTGAAGGCCAGCTTTGACCAAGACAGTGTGATTCACTGTGCAAAGGGGCCTCAGCAGCAAATGCTCCTCCTTGTGGTTTAAGCGTCATCATCAAAGTGACGGGACCTGGAATCACCTAGGAGACACACCTATCAGTGTGTTTGGGTGAGGGTTTCCAGAGGTTGAACTGAGAAGGGAAGACCCACCATGAGTGTGAGCAGCACCATCCCACGGCCTGAGAGCCTGGGCTGAATGAAACAGGGAGAGGGAGGAACTGGCTGAGCAGTATCATTCATGACCCTTGGCCATCTGACTGTGGACGTGATGTGGCCGCTGCTGTGCCTTCCTGCCGCAAGACTATCCCCCCTAGACTGTGAAGTGAAATAAACCTCTGCTTAAGTTTCCTTTGTCGGGTATTGTCCTGGCATTGCAGACAGTGTCTAAGACCCTTATTAAGGAGCAACTGTAAGCCAGGTGTGGCAGAAACAATAAACAAGGTACAAGGAGAGGCAAACTCAGCATGGAGCTAGTGACTTTTATGCTTAGGGACTTCAGGCTGGGAGCGTAACTCGTAGTGAAGCTCTTCCTCAACATGAGCAAAGCCCTGAGTTGATCCACAGCACTGAGAATGAACACTTTGGGGTCTGCCATTCAGACGGTCACGTGATTTGTGGCTTTTGACAAAAGTCTGCGGGCTGGTCTTACTACTCAGTCAAAACTGTTGTCTCTCTGCACTCAATCCTACCCTCCGTCATGCTGGCGGGTACTAAACAGGTCACAACCATTTTGGCAGGGTCTCATTAGGAAATTAAGTCAGATACAAATTAGGCTCTCGAGTTCTGTGGGCCATGGTTAGGTCCTCTACAGTCAGTTCTGAGTGTAATCAGCCTTCATTGGCTGGCCCAGCGTGGAAATGGCTTCAAGAATAATGCTGCCCATGGTGCCAACCTATCCTGGTACCGCCATACTGAGGCACGGGACCAAGGCTCTGCTCAGAAAGGAGAGTGTCCCGTGGAATTCAACATCAGATGTGTTGGCAGTGCAGCAGAAGCACGCCTTGAGAGACATAGCCCGTGGGACAATTTATCCTGTCACCCACGGTGTGATATACACAGGACCAAGTTTTCACCAGCACTAGTCACGGGACCGGGACTGAGCTAAGTAACACAGCGAGATGATTATAGGCTATTCGTTTTCCTCTTTTTTGATAGGAATGATGCCCAATAGGATTTATGAGAACTCTTGTTGGTAGGGTACAATCTACCGCAGTTCTGCTGCAAGCGTACCCGGCTGTGAAATCATGTGTTATGCACCCCATCCATCAGTATAAATATCGTTTTTATTATGCTGGAGGAAAGATTAATTATCGTTCCTTTCTCTCTACAGAAAACAGCACATAATCATTGAATATGAAGAGGAGATGAAAGAGGGCTCAGCCAAAAACACGGAGAAAGCGTCCATCACGGTGGTGTTCCAGGCAGTTAATTAAGAGAAAATTCTATTAGTTCTCTTTACTTTGGGATATTTGTGACATTTTCCACACTAAATAAAGGCTTGTTTTCTATTCTAATCTTGTGTTGGTAATTTTGTATTTTTTTTAAAGGGAGCCTTCTACATGGTATAAGCTATAAGTCCCATAAAACCTGCGTTTATCCCTGGATCATTCTGCCTTTATTAATTGCTTGTCATGTCTAAAAGGAAAACCTGTTGCCTCTTCTCCCTCCACATACATGAGGTAGACCCAACACATGACAGGCTCTAAATCGGTAGTGGGAACACGTGAAGAATGGAACAGGCCTCCTTTCCCAAGAGAAGGTAGAGACAGAGAGGATGTTGGGAGAGTAACCTCCTAGAGGAAATAGCTCATCTGAGAATTCCAGAATGTGTAAAACTTATCTGGATGAAGAGCTAGAAGAAGCGCAGGCCAACAGGGTAGGGTTCGGAGTTGGGACAGCTTGATACAACACACTCGGTAAACAACTACTGAATTGAAACAAGGAAATAAATACGTGGCTATGGTCAGGGTTGAGATGCTATGGGAGACAGACGGGGCACAGCAAACCCTTTCCACGACAGCTAGCAACAGAGGAATGAGGAATCAAAAGGAGTTAGGGTAGACTTGAGGGAATTCCTGGTGTTCCAGTGGTGAACCGGCACATGCGAAGACCCTGGAGTCAGGGAAAGATCAGAGAGTGGTTCAGTGTGGTTGGACCTTAGTGGCCAGCAAAGGAGAAGCTTTCAAAGAGAAGTTGCAACTTTAAAACTTTCAAAGGTGGTTAATGGTGATAAATCTGGCAAGAACGAGGCTGGAAATGGCCATACCTCAAAAGCTTACTAAGTATGAGGGTTCTGTGCTGGATACTGTGAGGAGATGTGTTCAGGAAATGGAAGGACATGCTCACATAAGCGACTTAAGAAACTGGATTTCTGTGGCTGGCAGAGCTGGGATGAGGGAGAAGGAAGGCTGAGAACAGCTCAGCTCGGCTCCTGTCCCTGATGAGAAATGCCCATCAGAGAGGGTGTGGCACCAGAAGAAGGGACAACCCTGAGGGACTCTGTGAGCCTGCTGCAGAGGCATGTAAGAGGTCGCATAAGGGCAGGTGTCAGCTGGGGCCTGGCTCTTCCTTCCCACATCCGGCCACTCTCACAGAAGACCCATGGCTTGCAGTGAAGGGTATTCCTATACAAAGATTATTGTTTCCCAATATGGTGTGCCTATGTGTTTCCATTTGCTCGGACCCTCCTTGATTCCTATTCATTGACTTCTTATTGGAATCTGTCAGTGGGAAACCCACTAAAAACAGGACAGCAGGGGAGTAGGATGACAGCCTCATTGCCTCCCCACGAGGAGGCCCCCTGCTGGCCACACCTCTGATTCTTCAAGATAAGCCACTCCCTTTATCTTCACCACGTGACTTCTCTCCTTCCCAGTTCAGCATCTGCTTCCCTTCTCCTTCAGCTAAGGTCTGAGTGGCTACCCCTGGCCAGCTCTGGAATCCACTGACACCCTTCTGGTTGGGTTACTCTAATGAGCAAGACGTGTGGCCTTGTGGAGACCCTCACTGAGTCACACCAAACTGAGATGTCATGAAATAATGCCACCTCCTTTAAACGAGGCATTCCTCTACAAGTCACAGCCAGTGTGGCGAAGAATCCATCCAGCCTTCATCCTGCACCACTGGCCAGCCACCACCACCCTGTACCTCTTCCCCGCCATGGACTTGAGTTCAACTTGAATTCTGAACCTCGGGATGTTCCTGTCATTCATTCCATCCAGGATGTCCCTCCTCGGACAGGGATGGAGCTGGAAAACCTCAAGCTTCATTTCCTCAAACCCTGGTGAGACCTGGGGAACCAGTCAAGTAACCAATGACTGAGATCCCTGCCTCCCCAGAAAGAACTAGAAACACCTGCCACATTGTTGTTCTCCAGCTCACCATTCTCAAGGCTGTCTGCTGACCTGCAGCCATCGGCATGTCACCTGGATCAGATGTGAATGAGTTATTGTGGCATTTCTGTAAGTCCCTACTCCTCCACCTCAGAATGCAAACATCCAGGGCAGGAACTTGATCACAAATGTCACCCAGGGCCAAGCCCACAGTAGTTACTGAATAAGTATCTGTTCACCAACAACAGACTGATGACTAGCCTTAGATCACCTGTTGACCATCTCCTTTCTTCCCAAACAAGACACAGGAGCCAGGAGCCTTCAGGTTCCATAACTCTCCCACCATCTCCAGCATCTCCAGCCTCCCTCCTGAGAAGCACCTCTTGAGCATTGCAATTATTTCTAACAACTATTTCTGGATCAGCTATTTCCTCTGCAGCATGAATTTACCTTTTGATCTAATATTAAACTTAATTTGTACCAAATATTTAAAAAGCAACTTTCTAAAGCAAATGTGGTGGGTCCCACCTGTAACTCAGTACCCCGAAGGCTGAAGAGAAAGGACTTCCAAGAGTGTGACCTGAAGGTCACATTGGACTGCAGAGTGAGACAATGTCTCAAAAGAAGAGAAAAATTACTTCCCAGATTTCCTGCCTGCAAAACCGTGACTGAGCTCCAAGCAGAATTAGACCCTCTTCCTATTTCTAGGGCAAGTGACTGGTTTGTCTGCTGGACACCAATTACCTCCCTGGGAGTGCAGTTCCTTGTATTATGTATGAACACCACTAATTATTTTTCCACAGACCAAGGTGGGCCTCTTAGAGACATGAGATGACCCACGACCCCACTATTGATGTTTTCTACCTAGACCGCTACTCACCAGATTCGGGACTAACCTCGTTGCTGAAAATTTACTATTCTTTTTTATTTTTCCAGGCTCTAGATGCCATGAACAGCCACCTCACCCCACCCCCACCCCAGCCTCCCACTTGGACAATTAGCGAAAAGGTGAACCTCCCAAATCTCTCTAGGGGAACTATTCCACCTCAGGCTAAGGAATTTCAGGGCCCAATTTCTGAGTGAAGGTCAGTCAGAAGAATACTCTCTGAAACGCCTGACCTTGCCCTATGCTGTCCTTTCCAGTGATGTGCTGATCACTACAAGCTCCCAGGCAACCGAGTCCAATGTAGCCTGCGGCTTCTTCCTGCTCTGAGTGAGGCCTTCTTATTAGCACCACTCGAGAACACTCTCTCACATGGCGTGACTCGCTGTCTCATCACCTTCAGTATTAACTACCTCTCGGGGTTTGTTACAGAACATTTCAAAATCTGAGCGCGTGTGTCTCTCTGACTAAATTATGAGCTCCCAGAGGGCAGAAACCATGTTTTAGATTCCTGTTGGCTTGCCTAGAAGTTGACTTTCGATGACTCAGTGACTGAGGCAGAGGCCTCTAGAGAGCAAATTGGTATGTGTGTCAGGTGCGCATGCGTGTGCGCCAGAGGTGAGCTGGGACGCAGATGTCCACAGCGGAGCGGAGGCTGTGAGAGAGGAGATGTCACGGTCCAAGGACCCCGCTTTGAGGGAAGACTGCCTTAGGGTGTGAGGAAAAAAACAAGGTTTTAAAAGGAAAAGACAGACTGATGGCTAAAAGGTTGCTGAGTCCCAAAACTCGTCAGGTGGACTGGTCACCAGGACAGAGGCTGCTGCTGGGTCTCCAGCTGGGAAGTAGATGGTGGTCTTTGGGATCCTCATGGTCCAGTGTCTCCAAGGGACAAAGCTACAAAGAGTGATGGGACGAAGGAATCAAGCAGAGGTGACACTTTCAAGACACTCAGGAGCCAAAGGCAATCAGGCACACAGAAGGCATTTCTGAGCACAGCATATCATATAAATGTGAATGGGTGGGTATTTTAATAAACTGTCTCAGCGTTATAAGAGAGAAGCCAGGTTTATGGGTCAGGGTGGGAGGAGCCTTTGGGTACAGTACTTTGTATATGTGTGTTCTCTTCTTGTCGTACTGAGGCTTGAACCCTGAACCTTGTGCATGCTCGGTAAATACTGTAGCATTGAACTACACCCCAGGCCTGAAAGGAGCCTTCACAAGGAAGCATTTCAAGATGGAGGTAAGCCAGGTCTGGGTAGAAAAATGTGGGAGTCTCAGTCCAGACGCAGGAAGGAGACAGGTACTTCCTGCGAGACGCGAATGATGGGAGGGAAGAAAGGCAAAAAAAAAAAAATGTCGATTTATGGGGATGGCTTCCCTGGCAATTTTGCCAAGTATTCGAAATGCAAGCCTCTTACAGAAGGAAGAAATTCCCACCATTTCGTCAAAATATCTTCTTTCCTCTAGTGTGTCACAGCGCTAGCCTGGCCAGGACATGTGAGGGCGGGCTCAGGGGAGAAGCGCTACCGAGGGCCCAGAAAAGCACAACGCCCTTCAAAAGCAGAGACGGCAGTGCTAAGAATTATTTTTTAAAAAGCTTTCACCAGTTAACCCACAGCCTGAATACAAAGATGAGAGGAAAGGAAACGGGAAAAGCAACCCCGAAGTATGTGGTCTGCACTCTTCCTTTTCATGACCCTGGCAAATCCCATTCACAAGGACAGCAGAAGCTCCATCTACTCCCCGACCTCCGCATGCATCATAAATATTCCCATAGCCATAAATATCCCTGATGAGGAAGCAGAAGGCTCTTAATTGACCCCAAGTGATTTCATGGCGGAGGGTGCTGGGGTGGGGCCGGGCACACAGAATGAGACAAGGTCAGGTGAGGGACCTCCCAGGAGGAAATGGAAGTCTAATCTTCTGTCTTTAACGATGCTGCATCTATGTGTTGATTTAAACCATGAAAATAAAAACTAGTTCGTGATCCATTGTCTTCCTATGTCTTCCTATGTCTCAGGCCAATTCGCTTCTGGTTAGATCTTATGGCGGCTGATGTTCTTTATGATATACCATTAGAAAATAAGGGTCATCACTGGCATTTGTTAGAAAGAAATGTTAGCATAATGGATAAACAAACAGTGGTGTCTTCATGTAAAGAAATACTACATAGCAATGAAAAACTGTGTTCTGATCACAGAACATGGATGAGCTTCAGAGACATTCTGCAAAGCTGGGTATGGTGAGCCAGGTTTATAATCCCAGCGCTTGGGAGGCTAAGGCAGAAGTATCTTGCATTTAAGGCTAGCTATAATGAAACCGTCTCAGAAACAAAACAAAAAGCACAAAAGGTGAAAGTAGTTCATACAACTTGAACAAGGCAGCATGTTTATGCACTGGCGTGTGAATACGTGTGAGTCTGGGGGACAACATATCTATCCACATGAGTTATAGAATGTGGGCTTATTGCTATAGATAATCAAACAGAGACAACAAAATCTTAGGAGTCATTGTGAGCCAATCCCCGGACTGACATCTTGTTTGTACAAATAAAGCTTGCCTAAAGGTCAGAGGGCAGAGCTAGCCATGAGTTAATCACAGGGATCTGGAGGGCTGTACAGACAGACAGGAAGTAATATGGCTGGACAGAGAGAGGAATTCAGTCTCTTTTTGGATGGGAAGCAGAGTAGGTAAGGTGGCTGTGGTTTTGCTCCTTCGTCTCTCCGCTCTCTTAGCATTTTCCCCTAGATCTAACCCTGGGGGGTTTATTATTAAGACCTATTATTTATTTTATTGTTTTATTATTTTATTATTAAGACCTATTAGAACTCGTGCTACACAAGACAGCAACCCAGCAGAGCAAACACCAAACCTGTCAGCTCCAGATGCAGCCTCTGGCACTCATGATGGAATCGTCTGGGCTCCAAGAGACTTAGGCAGGCTGGCTCCTCCAGGGCTGCTGCTTTTAGCACACACGGCCTCTCTCTTGGGCTGGGCCCGCTTTGTACCTTCAGCTTTCCTCAGAAGACACGGCATGGCCCTGGCATCTCAAACATCCTAGGATCATCACTGTAACTGATGTTTCCCCTTCATAGCATCACTCCCTGGCCTCTCAGAGCATGTCTGTAGGGTATCCGACCTTGCAACGAATTGTCTCTCCTCAGTGTCTTGCGGGACCAGATGAAATCCTCCATTAACCACACACCACCACCACCCCCAACCAGCTTGCATTTTTACAAGCTTGTAAAATCAGCACAACATAGATAATGCTGACACATTATTCTGCCAACTCAATATGGTCCGGCCTGCTTCTACCACAGCTGTAACAGCCTCTGTGTGCCTCTGTTGCCAAACCTGGGGGCGGGGTGGGTGGACCTTCTGCGGGCAGTTGTTTTTGATAGAGGACTCCCTTAGCTCCAGTCTGAGGTCAGTTTCTCTCCTTCCCGATGAATTTGCATTTTCACAAGCTGGAGCTTTTGATGTGTAGGGTCTTGCCCTCAAGTCATATGCTCTATTCCTGGTGAGAGGTGAAGGATGTCTCCCTAATTGTGTTAATCTCTTTAACAAGTACAGCTGCTTTCTCTACACCCTCATCTGCAACTTTCAACACACACATGTGCTTATCCTCACCAAGCTGATCATCTTCCTAGCTTCCTCCTCCACTTACTGCTTTTCCTCTTTGCAAACCTGGATAAGAGGCGCGAGCAGTAATCACGGCACAGCCTGGATACAGTGCTATCTTGAAATGTCCCTGTTTCAAAACAATTCTTTTAAATTCAGTCTCACTCTGATTTCTCATAACATGGGAAGAATACAGGCTGATTCTTCACCAGAATAGAACATCAATGATCTCTAAGCAAGTTCCTGATAGAGTTCTTATTCCCCTCTGAAACCTTATGAGCAAAGTCTTTTTTTTTTTTTTTTTTTTGGTTTTTCGAGACAGGGTTTCTCTGTGGCTTTGGAGCCTGTCCTGGAACTAGCTCTGTAGACCAGGCTGGTCTCGAACTCACAGAGATCCGCCTGCCTCTGCCTCCCGAGTGCTGGGATTAAAGGCGTGCGCCACCACCGCCCAGCTGAGCAAAGTCTTAATGTTTATATTTTTCTCCATTCTGACCCTACCAGCTCCCACCAGAATGATCCATTAAACTCCACTTACAGCATTCTAGGGCTTCTCTAGTCGGCTGCTCAAATTCTTCTCCTTCCTGCCATAAACCAGTTCCAAAAACCTATGAATTACAGTCACGTTTATCATAGCAGCAATCTTACTTCTGGTAACAATTTTCTATATAGTTTCTTTTCTTGTTATGAAAAAATATCTAATAGCAGTGACTGATGTGGGATGTCCTTCTGTATATGTGCTGCTTTTATTGGTTGATGAATAAAGCTGTTTCAGTCAATAGCTTAGCAAAATAAAGCCAAGCAGGAAATCTGAACAGAGATATATAGAGTAGGCGGAGTCAGAGAGATACCATGTAGCTGCCGAAGGAGAAAGACACTGGAACCTCACAGCTTCATGGTGATACATATATTAAAAGAAGTGGGTTAATTTAAGATATAAACCATAGTTAATAAGAAGCCAAACAGTGTTGTAATTAGCATAGTTTCTGTGTAATTATTTGGGTCTGGGTGGCCAGGAACAAAAGAGTACTCTCTGTTTACAAGTGACTAAGGACAGGAAGGACATATTTTTGGCTAATGGTTTGAGGGAATATAGCCCATCACAAAAAATAGGTATGGCATCAGGAGTGTGAGACAGCTGGTCATATTGCATCCATAGCCAGGAAGCAGAGAGAGATGAATGCTAGTACAGGTGGCTTCCTTCTTCTTCCTTGTTCTACCTCAGTCAATGGGGTGGTGCTGCCCCTCTTCAAGGAAGGTCTTCCCTTCAGTTAAACCTCCCGGAAATGCCCTAAAAGATGTGTTTCCTATATCTAATCAAGTTAACAATGATTAACTATCACAGTAATCTATGTAGGAAAAGAAAGAATGAATGACGGTTGGGAAACAGCATTAGAGGTGGAGCAGGGGATGACCCGAGAAAGAGCAGGAGTGAACTTTCTGGTGGGAATACTCCAGAGATCTTCATGGGACTTTGATTTACACAGGTGTTTATAGATGTTAAGACTCAGCAAATGTGTATTAAGATTCACACAGCTGGGTAGTGGTGGTGCATGCCTTAATCCCAGCACTTGGGAGGCAGAGACAGGTGGATCTCTGTGAGTTCGAGACCAGCCTGGTCTACAGACTGAGTTCCAAGACAGGCTACAAAGCTGCAGAGAAATCCTTTTCTAAAAAAAGAAAAAAAAATTCACACGTTCTAATGCTGTAAAGAGACACAATGACCAAGCAACATTTATAAAGGAAGACATTTAATTGGGGTAGCTTACGGTTTTAGAGGCTTAATCCTTTATTGTCATGGTGGGAAGGACGTAGCGGCAGGCAGGCAGGCAGGTAGGCAGGCATGGTTTTGGAGAAGTAGGGGAGAGCTTTACATCCAGTCGTCAGGCAGCAGGCAGAGAAGGAAAGACAGGGCACGCCTTCTTCTCCAACAAGGACACACCTCCCAATCCTTCTCAAACAGTTCGCCAGCTGGGGAGTAAGCCCGCAAACATACGAGCCTATGTGGGGCCATCTCACTCAGACCAGCACAGCACATGCTGTCCATTCTAAACCGGCAGGCCAAAGAAGTGAATGCCGATACAATGATTCACTTGCTGAAAGGGCAGGTGCGCTAACATCTGCATTTGCTTTAGCATGCATCGCTAAAATAAGGTAGATTCCTGGGTAGACGGATGAGTAGATGGACAAGCCAGAGAAACAGTTTGACAAAATGTTAATGTCCGGGTCTGGGTGCCTCATAAACACCTCTTCACTATACCAGTTATTTTATCTGTACTATGTCTGTCAAGTTTTCCACAACAAAATTAAAAAGCAATGTGATTTTTAAATAGCAATGATTTGCTGGCTACCTACATTCGGGGAGGGCTTTGTACACATTTTTCCTAATCCCATTATCCTGATTTTGCAGGTCAGAAAGTTGAATTCTGAGGCTAAGTGGCTTGCTCAGAGACGCAGGATTCTAAGCACTGGAGTTTGACCTGCTCGATTCTCCTGCGTGCAGACACTTAAACTCCACAGGCTTTCTGCATTCAGAGGGAGGAACGCCTGTTCTCACCCTTTTCTGCAGGAGCTCCTCTGAGGTAAGCTTTGCAGAGGAAGACTTTGTAACAGTTTCTTCCTGGCTGGTCCCCCTCAACCTTCCTTCTTAGCACTGACCTTCGATTGACCCAAGAGGAATGAGGTATGCATTCTGATCCTTAGCCACCACCCACCAGCAGCCCCACCAGCAGCCCCACGAATATGAACTGAACACTGTGTTTAGGGACTTTGAAGAAATTTAAGACAGCACCTACACTCAACAGAGTACTAGAAACACTAACCTAGCCTGAAGAACTAGAATCTCGGGCCAGGCATGATCATGCATGCCTATACTCACAGAATTCAGAGGGGTGAGGCAGGAGGATATAGGACAGCCTGGCTACACAGGGAGTTCAGGTCAGCCTGGGCTGCATTAAAAGATAAGGGGGGCGGGCGCAGAACAAAACCTAGACTCTGAACTTGACTTTGGCACAGGTTGTGTGACCTTGAATACGCTAGTTCAAAGCTCTCGTCTGTGTAGTGAGAACTTGCCCCACCAGTCTCCCCAACCCTCTGTGACTTTGACCCAGGGCGTAGACAGCGCATGCTAACGGATGTTGATGAAGGAAGGGGCCTTGGGTGAAAAGCCGTCTCCTCAGAAGTGGAGCGGAAGAAGAGCCTGAAAGAGCTCCACGGAGGGGAGCAAATGACGCTTCAGCAGAGAAAGGGAAGCCTCAGGGTCTGGAGGAGGGACACAAAGGCTCTGTGGTATAACATGGGTACACGTGAACAAATGTTGGTAATGGACCAGAGAAATGATTTCACCCGGGTCTGCTTGGTGAAGCGGTGGATTTACCGGCATTACTTAGGGGTGCACGGGTGACTCAAAACAGCATCACTGAAAAGCCCATCCAGCTCTGGTGATGACTCACAAACCCTGCATCCCTGGAGCTCCGGGTACAAGAAATCACAGCATCTCTTCCTCCCAGCGATTGTTTGATGATCAGATAACCTTGGAGTGGGTCCTTGGGGACCTTGTTAACTTCAGGAACTTCCTGAGCCTTTTAAATTTCATTTGCTTCCTGACCCTGTATGTTTTACTTCCTGACTCATAGAAGCCTCTTTCTTCCTTTCAAAGGAGAATGTTCCATTTTGAGGAAATAGCTGCAGAGCAAAATACAAAGAGACAGGGCTTGGGCGGGGGCATTCAGGAACCAGGCTGAGATACAGGTTTTGACCTTAGCTTCTAAGGAGGAGGATCCATCCTGCAGTACTGAAGCATAGTGGTGTGTGGGAAAGTGGTATCTGAGAAAGATTAATCTGGCTATTTATAGCATGGGAAAAGGAAAAACACTGGCACGAATCAGCCCAGCGGGCATCTTATCATCAAGCTGGGCAGCAAGCTCTCTGACCCTCTAGATCCTTGGCACTCAGCCTGCTGCTCCTCTTGTGAGCACCTTGGGACAGGAGGAGGCCGGGCTCAGCCTACCCCCATCCTAAGTGCAACAGCAAGCACACTTAGGAGTTCCACATCAAACTTATTCTAAAAGGAAAACTCAACTGAACAGCCTCAATTATTGGCAGAAATAAGTAGCCAGGGCAAGAGAGATGTCTCAGCTAGTGAAGGACCTTGACACCAGCCTGACAACCTCAGTTTGGTTCCCAGAAGCTCCATGGTAGAAGGAGAAAACCAACTCCCAGACAAACATATCAGGAGAAGGTTACTGAAGGGTGATGCCAAGCTCCACCTCCCAAGACCAACTTATATGACATTGTGCTTTTACCTGAGGTGGAGCTGAGATCCTCAGGAAGAACTGGGAGAATCATTGTGCCCAGAGCGGGAAAAGGACTGGGCCAGTCTGACTACCCCCGCCCCACCTTTCAATTCTGAACCCCAGCCCACTTCGTGCCTAATGAGACTCTCTGCCCAGCTTGGTTCCTTGTACCAAGACCGGCTCCTTACCTCCCCGCTGCAACTGCCCCAAAGTAGCTTTGGGGGCTCTCCCCTAACCCTTCACCCCCTTTCTTCCTCATCTAAACACACATTTAAGAGCTTTTCACCCTGTCAAATCAACCCAGGACCACAAAACCAAATTACACAGGATTTAGATCTTTGGGAACATTGCCTTGAATCTCTCAACTTTTGTCTCTTTCCCAGGGGACAATAGGTGCTGTTTATTTGCCAATAGTCCCATTATTCAGATCTGTTGAGGCTCTTCAAGGACAAACTTTACTCTCCTTCTGGTCTTGGGGCGGGGGGCTTTTAGTAAGGACCTCATGGTATGTGTTCCAAGAAATCGCCTAAAAGCTACAAGTTCCAATCAATCTTTTACGACCTCTTATACTTTCCCTTGGGAATTCAAGGAGCTCTCAGCTGGGCAGTTCTGGCTTAGGGTGTCTCATTCAGTCTCCATCACACGTCACCTGGGTCTATCATCATCGGAAGGTTAAGAGACCTCCACTTCTAAGTTGGCTCATTCACTTGACTGACTGACTTCTGTCCAGAGACCCGGTTCCACTCCATGTAGGCCTCTCTGTGTTGCCACTTGGCATGACATTCACAGCCTAGCCTCAGACACCACACACTGCCACTTCTCCCTCTTATAATATAGGTAGGTGGATGGGTGACAAAGGTCCCCTGCCCATCTGTGTGTGAAAGAGTCCAAAAGGCCCCAGGGTCAGTGGAGGAGGCCTACTCGGAGCTTGGCATCCCAGACCATAGGGAGGATCAGAATCCAAGAAAAGAAAAGGCAGCCCTCGCATACCCCGGGAGGCAAACTTTCATCCCCTTCTGGCCTTAGGTGAACTGAGGAAGACTCTGTCTTCCTGAAGCTCCTGAGCTGCTGGGAGAGTTCACAGAAATGACCCATCGCTCTTGGAATAAAACCCAGCCTCCTTGGCTCTGCACCCACTTACTTTTCCGCTGGATGCCTCCTTTCTCGCTGAGCCCCGACCTCTCTGGTCTCGTCTGTAATCCTCTCACAGATCAAGCCCTACCTTCCTCGGGGCTGTGCATGGCTGTTCCCTGGAAAGCCCTCCCCAGCACCCACCATTCAGGTCACCCGGTATTTCCCACACGATACCTTCTCGAGGGTTCCTTATCTGCCCTTGCCACCGTGACATAAGCTGTAAGGGGACACATACTTGAGTCCTCCACATTGCTCATCCTTTGTCTCAGAGCAGAGGGTGTTACCTAAGTAACCAGGGAGTGTAGTACCTTTCTGACCAATTCTTTCCTCGAGAATACTGTGACCGTAAGCCCCAGACACACTACTTACCTCTGCATGCTCTTCCATCAACTCCTCAACTAGCCCAGGCCTGGCTCCAAGCCAGGTCTTCACTTTCGGTTCCCTTGGCTTGATTTCCAATACCCACCCTCCTCCAGGAGAGTTCCATTCTGGCCTCATTTTGCTGAGCACGTGTTTCTGGCCTTCCCGGGCCCAACTATGGAAAACACTCATTAATACTCCAGCTATTCCTGCTCGTCAGATGAACTGACATGATGCACCAGGACCCCCACGCATATTTATTTTTAAAATATGTTTTTTAATTTGAAAGCACACGGCCGCCACGGGTCTGCGGGCCACCTCACCTGCTGCTGTGTGTGATTAGCCAGGCCTTTTCTCACTGGGTGGCAGGGCCAGCTAATGGCCTCAAACTCCCCATGTATGTTTATCTTCAGTTAATTAAAATTTTGCCAAATCTTCCTTGCAGCCCTTGCACACAGCAAGGCCAAGCCTTGGCTTACGGCCCTGATCTGGGGTAGCAGGCTGGAAGGGGGCGGTCATCCTATTAAATATTAATCTAAGAAGGCAAACAGGCCTGTGGGCTTCCACCCCTGAAGTTCTCCCGCTGAGAAGTCCCAGCTCCATGCCAGAGCTCAGTGCCTGTGGCAACTCTTCCTGCCAGGCCTTAGTCAGCATCAGACGCAGTTGTCAGAACTGTTGGATGATGAATCTGAGCAGAATTCTGAGTGCTCTCTCTTAAAAATTGGGGTGAATTACACCACACGCCTGCCTTAGAATGGGATGTTAACCAAGGTGTGAAAGTGCGCCCTATAAATGATGAAAGGAGCAATTTGGCAGCATTTATTTGGAAGTGCTGGGTTAGATAAAGACTCACAAGTACCGCACACATCACATGCCAGTTTTGAAACTGTCTCTGAGGGATGGGAGATATGGGCAGAGCTGACCCCTTGGCAGGACTGTGGAAGCTTCCCTGCCCCTCATTCACCTTCTTCCCTTCATCTGCTATTAGTTCTGTCCCAGGTCCCAGATCATTCTGGTGAGCGGAGACAGAGGAAATACTCTACCACGGGTTTTATTTTATCACTCAGAAGGATCTGCCTCTGTTCGGTACCTGTGTCAATGACTATATTTGGAAAGAGGATCTTTGCAAATATAATCAGTGAAGAAAGGAGGGCCTCGGTCCAAGGACTAGAGTCTTCAGAAGCACAGATAACAGAGACGCAGAGGCATGCACGATAAGGAGGGAAGCAGAGATGGGAATGACATATCTACATGTCAAGCATCCAAGGAATATCAACAGCCACCTGCAGCTAGGACAAGCAGACAGATCCCCCAGACCGCTGCTGACACCTGGACCCTTTAGACTCACACCTCCAGAACCAGAGGATAACGAACATCCTCTGTTTGAAGGCATCGATTCTATAGTGTTTACTATGGCAACCTTAGCCATCACAGGCCTGCACAACCCTGGCACTTCCTCCTCCCTAGACTCTCTGCAGACGTCCAGTCACCCTGAGCTCTTCCCTTTCTGGGATGTCAAGGACAAGGACATCCCAACTTCAGTTTAAGATGTGGGGATGAAGCTGAGGAGATGAACTCACCACATTGCTGCGCTTCCCAGGGATTCTGGAAGCCTCACCCTCCATATTCCTGCCCAAGCAGACAACAGTGAATATACAAAAGAATCACTCTTGATGATGGGGAGTGTCGTGCTGTCTCAGGGATCAGCACCCTGGTTCAAGTCTCATGGGTTGTCATCATAGACAGAGGGGACCAGGCATTGGCATGAACTGGTACTGGCACAAGCCAAAATATGAGTTCTCATATTTTGGATTAATTTGTTTTTCCTCTAAAAGGTGAATGTTAGGAGGAGAGTATAAGTCAATGGTGGTCTAATGAACTGAGTGCGCTTCAGGGCACTAGCTTTAATCCCAGCACGAAAAGAAGGAAGGGAGGAAGGAAAAAAGGAAGGAAGAAAAGACAGAAAGAAGGAAGGAAAGAAAGGAGGAAGGAGGGAGGGAGGGAGGAAGGAAGGAAGGAAGGAAGGAAGGAAGGAAGGAAGGAAGGAAGGAAGGAAGGAAGGAAGGAAAACAGTTAAGCTTAATCTGCTTAATCCTTCTAGAGTTGGGGAAAAGCTAAGGGGAGAGACAGGCAGACAGAAAGGGACAGAAACAGACTCAACAGTACCATCAGTCAGTTGGATCCTTGGACAACTTCAACTGACTACTTCACTACATTAACCAAGAGCTGCAGAAGCCATACTCTTCTCACAAGCCCTTAAGAAGCAGCAGTAAGCTCTATGACCTTTGCGGCTATAAAACAAACCTTAACACATTTGAAAGAATAGAAATCATATGACCTGTGCTCTCGGGCTACAAGGAAACAGAAACTAGATATCAGCAATGAAAGGCAGCTAGGAAACACCAGCACAGCCGCCCCATGAACAGCGTATTTACAATAACACATGGGTCAGAGGCAAAGTAGCATGAGGAATATCCAAGCGTCTGAAATAAAACAAAAATATAACTTATCAAAATGTGCAAGATGCAGCAAAGTCACTGTGGAGCAAATATATCTGGCACCGACTGTGTGTGCTGGCAACAAAGGAGTAGTAAAATCACTCATCTAAACCGAGTTTAAGGTCAGCAGGAGAGGCTGGGCAGGAGAACATGGCTTTAATCCCAGCACTGGGAAGCAGAGGCCTCATCTACATGGTGAGTTTCAGGCCAGTCAGGGCCACATAGGAAGACACTATTTCAAAATAAATATATAAACAAGCAATAAAATCAACAGAAGAAAAGAAATAACGTAGGCTCAGCAGTGCGTGCCTGTGGTCCTGGGTATATAGTGAACGAAAATGAAGGCATGGCTGCTCCTGTAAGGAGGATTTTATTGTAGATACGAGGGAGAAAACAGTCATAGGCATCAGGAAGAGTCCAGAATGAACACAACCAGCAGGATAGACTGGGCCACGAGAGGAGGTAGTGGGATGAGCAAGAGAGGGAGACAAAAGAAGAACCAAGAGAACAAAAGGAACCAAGAAAGCATATGGCCAAAATAGCCGGGTTATAATATAGGAAAGAGAAGCTGGGGAAAGGCAAAGGAGGCTCAGGCTGGAAAGGTTTAGGGTAGGGGCAGATGCTGAGACAAGCCAGGACTCTGTAACAGGGACTTGAGATGCTGGGAACAGCCTGACAGTGTCTGCTTTGATACACTAGTAGGCATCTCAGTTAAGCAAATGTCCTGGGTTCTTTGGGACCAAATACTTAGGAGGCAAAGGCTAGATGATCACATGAACTCAGGAGTTGGAGGCCAGCCTGGGGTATCACAGCAAGACCCTGTATCTTAAAAAAAAAAAAAAAAATTAATTAAAGAAACCGAACAGGAAATCAATAGAGAAAGGCAGTAAACCTAGAAGCTGGTTCTTTGTAAAGATCAGTAAAATCCATAAGCCTTTAACCAGACTACGAGAAAGAAGAGATATAGATTACTGGTATCGGAGATGAAAGGGAGGTTATCACTACAGTTTCTAATGGGCATTAAAAGGGTAACGGAGTAGTAATACAAACAGCTCTACGTCATAAATTTGACCACCTACGTGAAGTAGGTTAATTCCTTGGAGAGAGAATCTGCTTAAATGCAAGCCAGAAAAAAAACAAAAAAACAAAAAGCGGACAAATCTGAACAGGCTTTTGCGTATGAACAAGGTTGAATCAATGATAAACCAGTTGAATAAATTAACTGGTGGATTTCATCAAATGTTTAAGGAACCACTAATACCAATTCTTTCCTCTATTCCCAAAGACAAGAGCAAGAGGAATGTTTCCTTACCACCCTATGAAACCAACATGGCTATATCACCAAAACCAGTGTCTACAAGAAAAGAAAATGTCTACCCAATCGTTCCTGTGAACATAGACACAAAACTTCCCAGCAAGGGGCTAGAGAGATGGCTCAGCCAATAAGAATTCTAGTTGCTTTTGCAGAGGCCCTGGGTTTAATTTCCAGCACCCACACAGTGGTTCACAACCTTTTGTAACTCCAGATCCAGGGCTTCCGATGCCTTCTTTTGGCCTCTGTGAACGCTGCATGCACATGGTGCCAGATACGTGCAGGAGAAACACCTAAACACAGAAAATAAAAACAAATCAGGCAGGAAGTGTGTGTATGTGCATGCTGCGGCCTATGTGTGGAAGTCAGAAGACAAAATGCAGGAGCTGGCTCTCTCCTTCTGGGTGAGTTCGGGGTGAGGGTCGAACCCAAGTCATTAGGCTTAGTGGCAAGAATCTTTGCCTTCTGAGCAGCCCGCTGGCCCTCAATAAGATACATTAAGGGGAGTGGTCAGAGTGTAATATATACAATAAGGGTATATATTATAGTATATTATACTATACTATAATAGAAGTATAATATATAATAAAATTAAATTTTATTATAAATTATGTGGAACCAGGAATAACATCATACATAGGTTTCGGGTATTCACTGGGTCTCTTAGAATAGATCCCTCGAGGATGGTGGGGAGACTTTTCTTTCTGCACTTTCACATGTGTGTGCACACGTATGTGGGTGTGTGTACATGGAGATATGAGGTTGATGTCACCTTCGGTAACTCTTCCAGCCTATCAGCTGAGGCAGGATCTCTCAGTCAAACCCAGAGCTCATTGGCCTAGCTAGTTTTCCTAACCAGTTTCCTTTGAGGATCCGATTTTCTCCTCTGAGACTGGATGAATGACAGGTGGGTCGCCATGCCCACCTGGCATTTAAATGGATTCTAGAGATCTGAACTTGGGGCCTCACGCTTGTGCAGGAAGCTCTTTACTACCAATCCATCTCCCAGTCCCCTGGCAGCCTTTCTTAAGAGCCACGTTGGCTGTGGGTGAGGGAGACCCTCTCTATTAAGGCATCTCGAACCTTCTCCAGTCATAACCCCTTTTCAACCAAGAAATTTCTATGTGACTCTGAGTGTATTTGTATATAAAATAGGTAAGCTAATCAATTACTGATAGTAAACAATTATTTGATAGTCACATACTTTTATAATTTGTAGTAAAGACAAAATCAAATTTGCATACCAATGAGAGGATGTGCATATTTACTTTTACATAAAGGATTAAATCTTGATCCAAACATTTGATACTGCCTAAGAGAGAACATGAAGGTTCTTCGGAGTTCATGGATATTTTGATTTTATAGTCAATGCTGGAAATGTCACTTTGCATAAATAGTATGCACACTGCTAAATGCCATAAAACAAAAATTTCTGAAATGGCTGGAAATCCTTTCCTCATCCTAAGCTCAAGACAGCAGCTCGAACAGCAATTTTTCCAATGAAACATGCTAAGACAATCGGATCCAAAGATCTTAACATGCTGAGCAATGGTGGTAGGGACATTCTGAGACTTCGTTGTCTGTAATTAAACCATTATTTTCTCTAAGAGCAGTTCACACTGCAGTTCACAACACAGTAGCCTGGAGTTTGAGCAGAGCTGTCTGGGACAGCACAGGCGTCTCCTGGCCAGACAGTACGCACAGGGCAAGTGCTGTGGTCCAGATCCAAGGCCACAGAGAAGTCGTGTGATACAACACAGGGTTGTCCTCCCAGAGACACCTGATTCACCATGAGTTGGGATTTCAGAATTAATTTTTGCTTGTTAGATATTCAGAAATCACTTACTTTGGCCAAATTTTCCAGTACTCCTACACTCAGTTATGAGCCCCCCCTTTGGGACTTGGTTTAAGAAGCTCAGCTCCGTATGAAGAAGACTGAGCTATGGAAGAAGTGACACAACCATGGGGGATGTGTTGTTGAATTCCCAGAGTGCACAGCACCACAAATACGCTCTCATGTGAGCTCTGGGCTCTGGTAACAGCGATGGAGCGATGTGGACCATCAATCTTAAGAAGGAAGAGTTCTGACCTGGGGTAACTTCAGCAGGTGAAGTCGTCCACGCACGGGGACTGGGTTGGGGGTAACTACTCTACCGCTGAGTCACACCTCAGCCCTCTCTACTCAATTTTGCTGTGACCCAAAACTGTTCTAAAAAAATTGTGTTTGGGGGGACTAGAGCGATGGCTCAGTAGGTGAAAGCATTTGCCCGGCAAACCTGACAACCTAAGTTTGGTCTCTGGAACCCTCATAGCGGTAGAAGAAGGAATAACGGAAGTTGTCCTCTGACCTCTGCGTGCATGCATGCGTGCCTTGCATGTGCTCATCCTCACACACGTCATATACACACTATTCATGATGGCTTATAAAATCATCTTTGTTACTTGGAAAGTAGAAAGGCCACTGGCAAAAAGTCTTTCTTCCCTACCACCAACTGACTCAGCGCCTTGCCATCTGTGACTCGCCTGGCATAACCAACTTCTCGAGAGTTTGTCAGAAATATCCTTGGTTAGGGTGGAGAGATGGCTCAGAGGTTAGGAGCACTGCCTGCTCTTCCAGAGGTCCTGAGTTCAATTCCCAGCAACCACATGGTGACTCACAACCATCTGTAATGGGATCTGGTGCCCTCTTTGGTCTGGTGGCATACATGCAGACACTGTATTATACAATAAATAAAAAAATCTTTTTTAAAAAAGCTGCAAGCATTTATGTATATGTATATATACATATATGTATGTATATATATACATATACATATATACATACATCCTTGGTCTTCATAAACACCAAATGTGGGACCAGGGACAGGTGCTTGCTGCCAAGCCTGAGGACCTGAGTTCAAATCCCCTGGAAGCCACGTGGTGGAAGGACAGATTCCCATGGGCTGTGTCCAATAGGACAAACTTGTGACTTTTTATGCCATAGCTCCCTCCTCCACGAGAAGTGTCTGGAGTTAACCTGCAGAAACTAGCCCTTCCCTCCACCCTCTCTAAGCTCCATTTGAACTTGAGGTGCTCAAACGCCAACAGCCAACCGGGAATGTTTCCATGTTTTTCCTGAACACCGACAAGACGTCATGACCAAGCCTGGTCCCTGGAGTCTGTTGGGAGAAGATGCAACAGTAGAAGGATCACCGACTTCCCCCCTCAGCTAAAAACAGCACAGGGCAATCTCCCTTACCTCCAAGGGCCTGCTGTGTGCAGAAACCAGAGAGCAGGGGAAACATCTGGCATGTCTGGCCCGTCTCCCTCCCTCCTACAGTTTCTCCAGCGCTTCTTCCAGGAGACAGGGAAAGGAACCCCAGATCTCCACCATCTCCACACTGTTTAAGCACCAGCTTTGACCTAATTCTACTTCAAAGCACTATCCTCTCCCTCCTACCTCCCACAGACGCCCACCCGCCCAACTGGCTGGGTTGCTGCGCGAAGAGAGAACACCGCCGAAACTTAGGCCAAATGGGAACCTGGGATGGTAAAGCCTTTGAGAAAACAGCTGTTTGTTTGTTCGTTTATTATCGTGTTTTTGCTCCTGTCTTTGATTGCAAGAGCCTGTTGGGGAAAATAATAATCCTTTGCGCTTTAGAGGCAGCTGCGCCGGGCTCTTCCAACCTTCATTCCACTTCAAAGCAACTCCGGGAAAGGGGGTTGAAAACAGCATGCTTTAGCTAAAAGGCCCTGTCAAACAGTCCTCCTCCGGGTCCCTGCCTCCTTCACTGTGGCCTTTATATGCAATCCCTGAAGGAGGCCCGTGGCTGCAACGGACAGAGAACTCTTGCAGCTAGAGACGCAGGGTCCTGATTTCAGGAGCAGCAGCCTCCGCAGTGGCTCTGCCTGCCCCTCACCCCAACTGTGGGTCCTCCTCCTCAGGGGGCCCTGCGGGAGCAGACGTCTTTCAGGCTGTCCAGCATTGCTCCAGCCTCCACCTCAGGTCATTTCCCTTCTGAGGAAACCCCCCAGTGTGTGAAGCTTCCCTTCTGTGGTGACCGGAAGTGCTCCTTTGTTTCTCTTCCTGGCCCTGGCCCTGGCCCTGTGGGGGTCGGGAGAGGATAGAAACCTAAGGTTCTCCCAAGTGACCTCCCTCCCAGATGCTGGATTGTTCCAGGCCAGCTGTGGCAGTGAGCAGTTGGCGTTTCTCCCAGGATCACTGCTTGGGTTGCCACCGGGACTCAGACCCCTTCCGGTGGCGTTTCGCCCTGACTTTCTCCGGCCCTCTTGCCTCTTCCCCTTCATTTCCTCCTGGGGAAGCCGTGGAAACTAGAACTCATTTTCCCTAAAGCCAATCTGAAAACATGTCTCTGTCATGGAAAGTTGACCACAGGCCCTGGAGAGACGGTTCACTGGTTGAGAGTACTGACAGCTCCTGAAGTGGACCTGGGTTTCCGTCCCAACACCCACATGGTGGCTCACAGCCACCTGGAATTCCAGGGGATCTGCTGCCCTCTTTTGACCTCTAGGGAAGCCAGCCACACATGAGGTACACATACATATACACTTAGGCAAAATACCCATACACACAGATAAGAATAAATCTGAAAAATAAAAAGAAATCTGACAGCCAGTGTTGGTGAGAATGTGGGGTGAAAGAGGAACTTTATTTGCTGCCAGTGGGAGTGCAAATTAAAACAGCCATTGTGGAAATCAGTCAGAGCCTCCATAAAAAAATTAAAAATAGAATTACCATAAAATTCACCTATATCATTCCTAGGCCTTGGTTTCCACAGTCCACCTTTGATGGAAGCCAAGGCTGAAGCTGGAGGCAGGAACTGAAGCTGGGACCATGGAGAGGTACTGCTTACTGGCTTGCAGGCTATGGCCTTCTAATATAACTCTGGATCGTGTGCCCAGGGGTGGTACCACCCACAATGGCCTGGGCTTGCCCACATCAATCATTAATCAAAGAAAATGCCCTACAGACTTCCCTATATGCTAATCTGATGGAGGCAATTCCTGAGCTGAGGGCCCCTCTTCCCAGGTAACTCAAGTTTGTGACTAGTTTGACAAAACTAACCAGCTCACCTGTAAAATGTTGTTTGTAATGCTATAGCCCCTGGGATTATGGACAGTTCCAAGCCTTTTTGCTACCATGTGCCCCTCAACCTAGACCCAAGCATGGAACCAGGCATTGGCTTGCGGTGTGTCTGAGGAGCCGTAAGCATGAGGTTCTGACCCAAGCTCCGCTCCTGAGACCTTTGTCAGTGTGACCTGAAGTCAGACCGCATTCCTCTCTGGCCCTCAGCTTGTTCACTTGTGAAATAAAGTCAGGAGTTAAAAGGATACCTAGACTTAGTCCTGCCTTCTGAACACCTCCAGATACCACAAAACGTGGGTTCCCTGCTCAAATCCCGTTCTCTGGAACATCAGCATCTCGTCAAGCTCCCCAGAGGTTTGTGGTGTGGTGTTCAGGTGCTGTATGTGCGGGAGGGATGCGGTGTGTGTTGGGTGCTGGGGACTGAACCCCATACCTCATGGATGCGTAGCTGCCATTCATCCACTAAATCCTGTTGGGTTGGGTTTGAAAGCCACTGATGAGAAATGCTCCATGGCCGCTGCAGGGAGCCAGACAGGACCGCCATTGCAAGATGGCACCACATCCTGTCTTGCCGGTTATACTCCATATTTGGCATGCCTTTGAGAGCTGCCTGTCCCCCACTTCCCGCATGCATGGTGAATGGGGGTCCCTGGGCCTATCTCGATGCAGTCTGGTGTCAGCTGATGGTGGCAACCAATCACAGGGCAACCCATGTGCCAATTCCATATATAAGCAGCTGCCTTAGTGCTCTCGGGCCCCTTCACTTCATGTTATCTCTCAACCAAGTGCACTCCAGTAAAGCGTGATCTGAGAAGAATCCTCGTGTCGTGGTCGTTCTTTCTCGCTGGTCGAGGAATTCGCCGCAGGCCGCCTTCAATATTCAGATTTCTAAGAAAAGCGATGACGTTCTCATCCAGCAGAGAGCAGCTCTGAGAGTCTGCCTTGCGGTCCAGGGAGGATGGATGGCCACTTGCCTGTGAAGGGCCCGCTGATGTCCTGGGTGGCTCTTCAACGCTTAATCATTCCCAGCATGGGAAGAAGCGGCTCTTACTATCTCCTCAGACACCTCAGTTCAGCAATTTGCCTCCCTCTCTGCAGCTTTTGTTCTAAGTGCTGTGGAGAAAGCTGGTACCTATCCCCAGAGTCCCCGTTTCAATGGCCTGAAAGCTCTTGAAGACACTGACAAGTACCTCTTGACTATGAGCCCTTTTTTTCTGTTTCTATTGTAACTGCCCTCAATGACGCTGTTAATATCTCTTAGGTTCATTTATCTTCTTTGATATATTTTAGGTGTTTTGAATAACTTGGATGGACCTTGAGCTCCCTACATAGCTAAAGATGGCCCAAATCTTCTGATCCTCCTGCCTCTACCTCCCTAGTGCTGGGATTACCTAGTACTGGTGCCACCCTATGCATGGATTTAAGCATCACTAAGGGATGAACCCAGGACTTCACACATGCTAGGAAGCATTCTACCCACTGTGCTGCATCCCCAGTCCTGTTAACAGCTCTTACTTGGACCACACAACAGTTCCTTACTCTTTGTGGTGGTTTGAAAACGACCCCCAAAAGAAGTGGCATTAGGAGGTGTGGCCTTCTTGGAGCAGGTGTAGTCTTGCTGGAGGAAGTGTTTCACCATGGAAACAGACTTTGAGATCTCGTATATGCTCAAGCTGCATCCAGTGTTTCAGACCATTTCCTGTTGCCTGCAAGCCAAGATGTAGGACACTCAGCAGCTTCTCCAGCATCCTGTCTGTCTGCAAGCCACCATGTCCCACCAAGATGAGATTGGACTAAATCTCTGAAAATGTAAGCCACCCCAACTAAATGTTTTTCTTTTATAAGAGTTGCCATGGTCATGGTGTCTCTTCACAGCAATAGAGCACTAAGAACTCCACTTCTGACCTCCAGTTTCTCCTGCTTTCAGCCTCTCCTTCACAGTCCCCACGGTGATTTTCCTAAACCAGCCTTCATTTCATCACCTCTGCCCACAAGTTCTCTACCTCCCAACCAAGACCAGACTCCTCCCCTGTCATTCAAGGCCTTTCAGAACTTGAGCCTCCAGGACATGACTCTTCTATACCTCCTTCAGGCCAATCATCGCTTTGAGGTGATGTGAATAAGGGCTATTGTATAGTATGAAAATTTAACTGTGATTTTTACTGTACCGTTAATAGCTTCCAATGAATAATAAATAATCCACTTTGGGCTCAGTAAGCTGTGTTGAATTCTTTTCACAGGATTCTCTCTGTTGCTGGAACCCCCATCACTGTCTGATTCTCATGGCAAAACATTTACGGAAATGTCGTCAGGGATGCTATGACCTGTCAGAGGTGCTGGGTGATGTGCCGAGCTCAGGTGGGAAACTCTCCCTGCCCTTGCATCTACTTACTGATGGCTTCTTTCTCTCTTCTAGGGTCTACCCCGGTCTTAACCCCCAGCCCAGAGCAAGCATCTCACTTGTCTTTGCCACCTGAGTGTTTTTAATATGGACAATTATTCAGGGACCGGAAGCAAGAATGTTCCTCCTACCTAGCCAGAGCCAACCTTCCTGTGCTGCTGCTCAGTGCCCTTTGTGAGCTAATGAAATGAGCATCCTTGACCAGTCAAGCATCTTTATTTTCCCAGCTTCCAAATAAACAACCCCCTGTTCTCATCAGCAGCCAGAGCAGGGACAGATCCACCACTCCTGGGGCGGATCCCCATGCTGCACCCAGGACAGATGTGGTTGTCAGAGCACTTGTCCCTGGGTGTCAGGGGACACACACACTCAGACTCCTCCTCAACGCGATTTCCCAGGAAGGTTATGTCCGTCAGTCAGAGAGCACAGGTGCCTGAGACATGCCTTCCTGCTTACCATCAGCGGCCCAGCTGCTTAATGGAGAATGTGTTTGCTAGGCAAGCTCCAAGAGCTTTAATTTTACCTCCCCGTGGTCCCCTAAACTAGAGGAGCATCCAGTTACATTCTGTCTGCTCTGAGCCTTTCCGGCTGGGCAATCTGGACGGCGGGTGGGCTCTTTCAGAAGTCTTATTTGGCCTGAGAATTGGAATAAGACGGTTACAGTGAGAAAAGCTTCTATTCACCTTTAATCCCAGCACTTGGGAGGCAGAGGCAGGCGGATCTCTGTGAGTTCGAGACCAGCCTGGTCTACAGAGCTAGTTCCAAGATAGGCTCCAAAACCACAGAGAAACCCTGTCTCAAAAAACCAAAAAAAAAAGAAAGAAAGAAAAGAAGGACTATCCTGGAGTGCTAAAATTGTGGCTCAGACGGTAGAGTGCTTGCGTAGCATGCACAAAATCCTGGGTTCGATCCTCAGCACCACATTAACCAAGTGTGGTGATTCACACCTGGACTCCCAGCCCTGGAGTAACAGTGGAAGGACAGTTCAAGGTCGTCTTCAGTACACTGCAAGGTCGCCATCAGCCTGAGCTAAGACCCTGGGGAAGCGGGGTAACATTTGAAGACTGGTCACTCCAACTCTGCTTTCCTC
The DNA here is from genome assembly GCF_000317375.1 of Microtus ochrogaster. Lineage (NCBI taxonomy): Eukaryota > Metazoa > Chordata > Mammalia > Rodentia > Cricetidae > Microtus > Microtus ochrogaster. The sequence goes on from NW_004949158.1 coordinate 592,271, forward strand.
CTCCTCTGGCCTACACATACGCCCAACGAGCTGGCTGGTCTTGAGCCATAAAGAGAGGTATCAATCGAAGAGGCTACAAAACAAATTCCCCCACAGAACATGACTCCTGGGCAAACAGCAACTGGAGCCACCTTCAGTGCCCCAGGGTAGTGGCAAGGTTTTCAACCTGGCCTGAGAGATGGAGCCCTGTGCAATGGAAAAAACGATGCCTCTGGCAGATAGCGGGGAGCTATGGTTTCTTCTCTCCTACCCACCCCCTTTCTCTTCCACGCTGATCGCATTTCCACGCTTAGTCAGAAGACTTAAGGGACAGCTTTGCATCCCCTAGGAGCTTGTCCAGATAAACTTTTGTGGGCTAATTAGTGTTGTCATCTGTGCAAGGTCCCTTCCTTCCTGTCGGTCATGACTATGTACTGGACAGCTTCCACGCGCTATACCGTGAGCTCTGGGTAGAGACGAGAGCCTCTGAACTCTGAATGGAGCCCCTGGAGAGTCTGAAGATGAAGATGTCAGTTCCTCCGGCAGAAGAACAACACAAAGCCAGTGCATTTCAAGGTGTTTCCTCCACTTAGAGCGCAAGGAAGTTATAACTGGGTCAGGAGGTAGAGGAGCACGCCTTTAATCCCCGCACTTGAAAGGCAGGGGCAGGCGGATCTCCATGTGTTCGAGGCCAGCATGGTCTCGAACAAATTCCAGAACAGACAGGGCTACACAGAGAAACCCTGTCAAAAAAGCTGTAACTGAATAGAGAAGGTGAGAGCCTGGCAGCTGGTCCGAGGAAATCCTACACAATATTGATGAGACACCCCCCCACACACACTCCAGAGTGCACCAAACCAGCTCTCAAGTACAGAATAACTACAGAGGGACAGGTGAGACATGGGGCAGGGACCTCTCAGTGGTAAACACTTCCACTCTTCTTTTCTTTTCTTTTCTTTCCTTGGTTTTTCAAAACAAGGTTTCTCTGTAGCTTTAAAGCCTGTCCTGGAACTAGCTCTTGTAGACCAGGCTGGTCTTGAACTCACAGAGATCCACCTGCCTCTGCCTCCCGAGTGCTGGGATTAAAGGCGTGCGCCACCACCACCCATAGCACCTCCACTCTTAAGCATACACACACTCATTTTTCTGGGTATTAGCCCCTGAAACGTTTGTGCCACCCAAGGCCGACCAGACAGCGAGTAGGAGGTTGGGCTGGGACTGGAACCCGGCCTCCTTCGAGTCCCACACTGCCTGAAACACGCATGTCCAAACAAAAACCAAAGAGCTGGACCCTGATCCAAAGGGGTAGGATAAAAGCTACAGGTACACTTCCCCGTCCAGGGCATCTTCAATGACGTCATAAGGTTTTTGATAAGTAAGGTCAGAGTGCCTATTCATGCTTTAAACAAGGCCTCAAAAATACCACTCATTCCCTGTCCCCTTAGAGACAGGCGCCCCAGTGCCCAACCCGGAGTCATGATGGGTTGTCAGGCCCTGAGACGAATCTGCACGGGTCCTTTATGTTCCTACATACTGTGCTTCTGACTGAAAAGCAGTGTGCTGTAATTGGTGCCCAGTGGAGCCTTGCTACTGGCCCCAGGTGTCTGAAGCCCTGACTTCTAGCAAACAGTCTGCCGATCAGCTCCTCCATCCAACTCTTCATCTGTAAATACTTCTTCATGCTGTAGATAGTTTCGAGCCCTCCTCGGTGCCAAGCTCTGAAACCACCAAGTCGAATTCAATATTTGCCCGCGTTGCTCAGTATTTGCTAGCGGTGAGAGGGACAGCAGGAGACCTTCTCAAGAGGTCTTTCAGAGAGTAGGGACTGAGAGATGGCCCCAATCTGTCCATCTACCCTGGGAGTGGGAGCTGCAAATGAGATCACACCTGGAAATCGATTTGTAAATAGCATAAGGTGAGAATGGGCTGTGGAGGGAGGGGGAGGGGAGGAGAGAGAGGAGCCGAGGCGGAAGGCCAAGGGAAAGGACTGCAGCCTCGGAGCCGTCCTCTTTGCCTGAAGACCTCCGCTAGCCCGGCAGAGCTGAGCGCTCAGCCATGGGCTGGGAGCCCAGAGCATGGCCTGCAGCATCGGAGAACGAAACCCGAGCTATAGCCTCACCCTCCCAACAGGCCGAGCTGCCCTGGGCTTCGCCCTGGCAGCGGCCTAGAACTTTCGGAGCCTTGTACCACCCCGGACAGATTTAGAGTCACAGTCTGAGCCATGACAAAGACCAGGCCTTTCCTCCATTGTGCAAGCCGAGAAGCCGGATTTCCCTGAATCCCCTTACGTAAGGGCATCCTGAGCAATGGTGGCCTGGGTAGCGCCATCAGCTGCCATTCTCTGTGCTGAAGCGCCACCTGGAGGCCAGTTCTCGCTCAAACCGTTGTGTAGTAGAACTTTCTAAAAGCAGCCTCGACTCAGGGAAGCAAGAGATGCCTTGAAACAGGCAAAATATGGCATCTTTTGAAAGGTTTTGTTCACTGCCTCCTGCTGTTTGATGATGGGATATTCAAGGGCTGAAGGACGCGGCTTCTCAACGGGACAGGATTTCTCCTTGGCTTGGGACCACAGCGGTCTTGTCACCTCTTCTCATGAATTCTAAAATCTGGATCTGAAGAGCCCACGTGCGGAGAACTGCAGCATCTCCAGCCTCTTCGTCCACCTACTGCAAAATCCAGAACTGACCAACTTGGGAAGAGGGCCTGGGGTGCGTTGTAGCTTCCTCAGTCAGCTTCCGGACGCTGAGCATGACCACGCACCGGCTGGATTTAAAAGGCACCGAAGATTAAGGCGATTGTTTAAAATGGGCTCCAAGTTGTTTTAGCCTGAAGAAATTATAAGTAAATGGACCCAGGGAACAGGGAGTGTCCAATATAAAGAAAAAATGGCTCAGGAGCCCAAACAGAGAAAGAGGATTTTGTTCTTAAGGCAAGCAAACAAGCAAAGAACAGAAGGGCGGCGGGGGAGGAGGGGGCACAGACCGACAGACACACACGACCTTTCATTTTTCAGATTTTTATGTTTATTCCTTTGGCAGGTCAGCAGTTTAGCTTCCCAAAGACAGAAAACCCTGAGTGTTTCAAGCAGGTCCTTGTCAGAAAGAGGAAGATGCTTCAGGAATCAGAAATACCCGTCTCAAACCATATTACAAAGTCATGGGAACAAAAACAGCAAGGTATTGACTCAAAAGCAGGCCTGTTGATCAAAGGGATTGGATAAAGGACCCAGAAATAAGCCCACAAAGCCGTAGTTAGCTAACATTTGACAAAGGTGTCAAAAACACACACTGGAGGAAAGATAGCCTGTGTGACAATGGGTGCTGAGAACATGGTTTCCACACCTAGCGAATGAGTAAACCTGTCTCTATCCCTACACAAAGATCAACCCCAAGTGGATCAAAGACTCGAACGCCCGTCCTGAAGCTTTGAAAGTGCTAGGGAAAAAAAACACTTCAAGATACACAGGCCCAGGCAAGAACTTCCGGAGAAGAGCACCCACTGTACAGCAAATAGTGCCAACAATCGGCAAGTGAAATTACAGGAAACTAAGAAGCTTCTGTTCAGCAAAGGAAGAAGCACCAGAGCCTAGAGGATGGTAATAAGGCCTTTGCCAGCTACACATCTGGTGGTCCCTTGTATGTACAGAACAGCACAAATTAAACACCAGGAAAAAGATCCAGCCAAAAACAAGCTAATGAACTAAACAGAGAGAGAGTTCTCAAAGAAGGCATGCAGATAGCCAATACGTACTCAAATAAGTGTCGGCACCCTTACCATGGCGGTGCAAGCCAGAATGGCTATTACCATAAAAACAAATGACAGTCCCGGCAAGACTGTAGAGAAAGAGGAATCCTCGTCACTGCTAGTAAACCTGCGCTGTGGGCGTTAGTATGGAGGGTCCTACAAAAGCTGAATCACTGAACCGAGGGCAGGAGAGGCGGCTCAGCAGTTAAGAGCACTCACTGCTCTTGCAGAAGACGTGGGCAGTTCCCAGCACCTACATGGTGGCTCACACACATCCATAACTCCAATTCCAGGGTCCAGCACCCTCCTCTGACCTCCATAGTCACCAGGCATGCATGTGGTGCATGCACACAGGCAGGTAACACCCATACACAGAAAATAATGTTTAATTAAAAAACCCTGAAACTAGAACTACGCTTGAACCAATTATACCACTCTTGAGGATACGCCAGACAGACTCTAGGTCAACAACACATTCCGGAGATAACTTGCCTGTCCACGTTCACTGCTGGGCTATCCACAATGTCCAGGAAATAGAACGAAACTATACGTCCATCAATATCCTAATAAAGAAAGAAATGTGGTCATAAAAAAGAAAGATGTGCCCACTGGTATAACCGTGGCATGACCCATGGGTAACTGACCACTTCTAGACTGAATCTGAACCTGTTCCGCAGGAGGGAATCTAATCTAGTGAGAAGCTAAGGAGGCCACAGCGTACTGGGAGGAAGTCGCTTAAATGTACTTAAAAGTCCTTGGATTTATTTCTAAAAATTTATGGTTTCTCATTATTACATTGAATTATTTGTGTGTAGGGGGCACACGTGCGACAGCATGGGCATTAAAGTCATAGAACAACTAGTGGGAATAAGTTCCTACCATATGGGCCCTGGGGATTGAACTCAAGTCATCAAGCTTGGCAGCAAGTCCCTTTACCTGTTAAGCCATCCCATTAGCCCAATATTTAGGCTTATATTGATATAATGTTACTGTCAGCCTTGGTCAGAGAAGCTTCATATTGCTGTGGTTACTGCAGAGATGTGTAACCAGAGGAAGTGCTGAGCAAACCGGCAGCTGAGTGCTCAGCCCTGATTGAGACTCAGAGAGCATCATGGGAGAGGAGGCGGAGAGAACGGAAGAGCTGGGGGGTGGGGGTGCGGCGGGGAGGGGCGGATGCTATGGAAATGCTCAGCTCTGAATGAGACTCAGGGAGCATCATGGGAGAGCCGGAAATAACGTAAGAGCTGGAGGTCAGGGGGATGCTATGGAAAGCCGTTAGACTTACAAAAGCTGAGCCGGGTATGGTAACTTATGATTGTCAGCCCAGCTGAGGCAGGGAAGGTCCAAGGCTAGCCTGGGCTACATAATGAGACTGAGGCCAGCCTGACTGTCTAGTGAGAGCCTGTCTCAAAAATAAATAAAATGCTAATGTTTGCCTCCTTCTGGTTAAAATTATTTCACATGATGCTCACACAGTGACCTTGTGGAGTGAGGATTGTCATTTCTGTCCCGCAGAGAAGAAAACAGAAGTTAAAAGAAATTTAGTAATTTGCCTGTAATACAAGTGGCCATAACGGGAACTCAAGCATTCTGGCTCCAGAACATTTGTGATCTTCCAAGATGTCAGCTCCCATTCCAGCGTGAAGCCAGAATGCTAAGTACTGAAGATAATATTCTGAGAAGCAATTCCGTTTGCCAGGGAGCGCTGCGGGAGTTCCTATGCAGTGATGAGCACTGAATTACAAGGGGAACGTCTGGGCCAAAGAGGATCCCCAATCAGGAATAAGGCCCACTGACGGTCTCGCCACACAGGACACTTGGTAGAAGCCTCAAAATGTGTTGCCCTCAACCCCGTTTAAAGGAGCTGAGTGCTCTGTCCTCTTTAAAATTCCATGCCTGCATTAGTAATCACTGTTCCTTAATAGAGTCTTTTCTGGGAGTTAGGAAACTGGAAAACAACTGGGTGACAAAAATACGCTGGAGGCGGTCTTGGGAACAGCTCCCGGTGCTTGCGAAGATCTACAGGACTCCAGCGCTGAAAGGGCTTCCAGGGGCATCGCAGGACGCATACGTGAGTCCTCGGCATCAAGGGTGCGGTCCAGGCTCCACCAATGGCTTACCGAGATCACACGATGTGAGTGTGCGCAGAGCCAGTCAGAATCTCAGTCCCACTGAGTCCTGGCTCAAGGGCACTTTCCACTTCTTCAGTTTCTTGTTTCCAAGCCAAATTTACCCAGGAACCCAAATATCCAGGGCTGGCCCTAGAAAACCAACCTTCTCCCATTCTCTACCCAGAGCCATCTCAGACGGGGGAGGAGAAAGGAGGGTACACTCCATTTTGAGAGCCGGTGATGTACGGACCGCTGTTGAGCCCAGTGCTTCATTTGTTATCCACATCACCTGACAACAAGTCTCCTGGAAGCAAGGCGTGCGTATTTACATTCTGCAAATCAGAAGGGCGAGGTCCGCAAAACCAAGGGACTGGCTTAAGCTTCTGCAACGGGTAATAGGTGGTAGTCGGACTGGAGCCTGCCAATGACTTTTAAATTCATGTGGTAAATGCTGGGCCCAGCTGACCAGAAGAGACCTCCGAATCCTAGCCGGCTGTCTCCACAGGAAGTGGGCAGCGTCTGCCTAGGCGTGGGACTCCCACCATAGATGACAAATTGTGCCCTTTAGAAGCTTAACATTTTGTACTTTGCCCGGATGTCCTTACTGAGAATCAGAGGAAGGCAGAGGGAGCAGAAGGAAGGACACATTGGAGTTTGTCGAGAAAGAAAACAAGCCTTTTTTCAAGGGAGGGGAGAGGGGTGTTCTGTTTGGTTGGTTGGGTTTTTTTTTTTCTTCTTGTTGTTGTTGTTTTTTGAGACAGGGATTCTTTGCGTAGCCCTGGCTGTCCTGGAACTATCTCTGTAGAACAGGCTAGCCTCGAACTCACAGAGATCCACCTACCTCTGCCTCCCAAGTGCTGGGATTAAAGGTGTGCACCACCACCGCCTGACAAGCCTGTGTTCTTAACCAGAGCTATAGCAAAACCATAGCTTGCCTTTAGGAATCCCCAAACTCTGCTGATCTTGATCTTCCGCCATCTCGCTAGCAAGGCCCGCACTATGTACAACTCGGACACAAGAGGGGACTTTAAAGAAAGTGACGAACCAGTCCTGACTCTTTCCTGGACCGAGGAAAGCAATGAACAGAGGCAGCTGAGAGGCCTCCCTAAATTAAGGCCGCCCAAAGACAGAAATCTGGAAACATTCACAGCTGAAGGCGTGGGGTCCTTTGCAAACCTCTCCTGACCTCCCTGGGCACTGACGTCTGTTGCACTCTGGGTAAAACTGGGAGACTGGGGGCTCAGGGCTAGGAGAGGTGTCAGAGAAGGCTGGTGCTGGTGGCACAGGCCCACGGGGCAGCATGCCTGCCAACATGATTCATGGCTTCCCCCCAGACCTGCAATTTATTATGAGTTTGTGTTTCTCCAAAAGTCAAAAGTTCTCAACATCACATGCTTGGATTTTCACCTTAAAAGTCCCATTTTAGTAAGAGCAGCTTGTGCAGTCCCTGAGTCCCCTCCCTCCACCCCCAAGGGACATGTGTAGAACAAGGCCGCCTGGGTGGCAGCAGTTCCTCTTGGAAGAGAAATATGTTTCTTCTCTGCCCTGCTGTTTTTGGCAGGGGACACACACTCCTGTGCTTGTCTCTGGAGCTTGCTCCAAAGGATAAATTATACAGGCAACCATCACTGCCAACAGCAGCCGTGTGCCCCTTGTTTTCAAGACTGAGGGACTCACACTGGCTTTGATAGAGCATTTAGAAAAGAGACAAATTGAAACTACTCAGGTCTTGGAACTGGAGTGGTGGTCAGTGGGTCGGAGCGTGTTCTGCTCTTGCAGAGGACCTGAGTTCAGTTTCCAGCACTTGTATCAGGTGGCTTACAGCGGTTGTCACTACAGCTCCAGGGGATTTGACATCTTTGAACTCTAATCTCACGTACTGACACACGCATAAACCACAACTAAAAGTAATGAAACTACATCTTTAAACAATCCAGCCTTTCAAATGCCTCAAGAGCTTCTGGCTGTTACTCTGTGTATGGGATTCTATTGAATCTGGTTTCTCCTCGGAAAAGAATAAAATAGGAATTTACAAGTGTTCACTAAGCTGGGCACAGTGGGGCGCACACTCAGCACTCACAAGGCAGAGTCGGGCAGATCTGAGTTCTAGACCAGCCTGATCTACGATAGCAAGTTTCAGGCCAACCAGGGCTACATGGTGAGACTGTGTGTTGATAGATATAGACAGACAGACGGACGGACGGACGGAAAGACAGGCAGATAGATAAACAGACAGATAGAGCAAGCACATACTTTTTTTTTTTAAATATTTATTTATTTATTATGTATACAACATTCTGCCTCGATGTATGCCCGCACTCCAGAGCAGGGCGCCAGATCTCAGTACAGATGGTTGTGAGCCACCATGTGGTTGCTGGGAATTGAACTCAGGACCTCTGGAAGAGCAGCCAGTACTCTTAACCTCTGAGCCATCTCTCCAGCCCCAAGCACATACTTTTGAATGTTCCAAATACCTTTCCTTGGCTTTTGCTCCTAGTCACACTCACTTTCTGGCGATTTCCTCCTTTCTGGCGAGCCTACCCATCTGCGATCCCTGGGGTGGATCAGCACACCAGCCAATCTGTTTGATTTCCCATTTCTCCTCAGGAAATCTAAAAACGCTAAGTTTCTAGGATGCATTTCAAGGTACAAAGACCTGGAGAGGGCTGGGAGATGGCTCAGCAGGCAAAAGCACTTGCTGATCGAGTGTGAGGATCTGGGTTTGACCCCCCAGAACTCACTAAAACCAGGCGTGGTGCCTCTGTCATCCAGGGATCCTACAGGGTGATGGGCAGCCAAGACAGAACTCCCAGCTCAGCCTGTACAACAGAAAACAGGACAGCCCCCCTCAAACAAGGTGGAAGGTGAAGACTGCCACCCACGGGTGTCCTCTGACTACCACATGCACACACTACACCCATGTGCATTCCACCTCCCTCTCCCTACACACACACGGGAGGGGGGAATTAAAAATAAACAAAGCACTGGCAGCTGGCTATGGTGATGCATGTTTTTAATCTCAGCACTCCGGAGGCAGAGGCAGGTGGATTTCTGTGAATTCGATGTCACCCTGGTCTAGATAATAAATGCCAGGACAGCCAGAGCTACATAACAGAGAGACCCTGTTTGAAAACAAAACAAAACAAAAAATCAAGACAAAACTGAACATGGTGACAGACAGGTGCCTATCCTGGAGGTGGAGCAAGAGGATCACAAAGTCAAGATCCTACTCTGTGCTTATAGTGAGTTTGAAACTAAACTGGACTACAGGAGACCCCACCACAAAACAAAGACAACAAACAAAATTAAAACCAAACAAAGCAAAACAAAACAAAAACCCTCTGACTGGGACAGAGTACAGTCTCTTTCAGCAGAAAGCTTTGAGGCATGTGACTTCAGGCAAATCACACAATCTGGGCTGAACTCTCTCCCTGCAAAAGAGGTATCCAGCCAGCTGGCCGGGCTGTTGGATGAGTACCTACTGAGGCCGCTGTGGTGTTCGACGGATTGGATAAAGAATCAGTGTAGAAGGAGGCTAGAGAGATGACGGCTCAGAGCAGGTAGTGCGATTGCAGAGGCCCCAAGTTCAGTTCCCAGCACCATATCAGGTGGCCTAAGACAGTTTCTTTATTAACCGATGGTATTCACAGCATACAGAGGGGAATCCCACATCAACCAAGTGCTCCTAATCACTTAGTCATAACCTCTCCAGCTCCAAATCTGAGATGTCAAAAACCACTGGCTGAACAATGCAGCCGAGGTGACAAATTCAACAATCTTGTTTCAGCCACTTCCACAAGCTATGTGACATCCATATTATCCATATTAGCAATCCATCTCCTTTGCAGACTGACCCATGCATTTTCTTTTCCCTTAAGCTACCTTGTGATAGTTTCCCTGGTAACAAACCACAGGCTTCCCATTCCATAGAGCATTGGCTAGAAACACAGCAGGCCTGCACAGTAACCTGCTCTCAGCAGGGGAGGAGCTGGCACACAGAGAGGAGGCTGTGCAGCTTTGCTGCTTCTAGTCAGGGCTTCTGGACAGAGGTGTGGTCTTCAAATGTCAACTGTTCTGTACCAGAGGGTTAAAAGGAACCGTGAGAAATGAGTACAACCAAGCCCCCAGTGACCACATGGTACTGACAGTCAGAGCGGTAGCCATCCAGAAGGTTGCAGACTGCTCCAGACTGTACTTGCTACTTGTCCTTGAGAAAGTACAAACTGAGCAAGGAGTCAGAAATGCTTACAGATAAGAGCATCCACCTCTGGAATATGCAGTCCAATCCTCTTTCTGGTTTTGTGAGCGCATGTTCACCTGAGGGTGCCCATGTGTGGGGAAACCAGAAGAGAACCTCGGATGTAGTTCCTTAGGGGTGGCCCTTTGTTTTTGCTTTTTTAAACAGTCTTTCACTAACCTGGAGCTCACCAAATGGGCTAGCATGGCTAGGATCAAGCCTAGCTAGGATCTGCCTGCCTGCTTCCTCCTCCACAGCGCTAGGATTATAAGAACACTCACCATGCAGGGTTTTAACAGGTTCTGAGACTCAATTTAGGACTTTTCTGAGCTCTCTCCCTAGCACCCCTACCCCCACTTTTCTTTTTTTTCTTGCTATTTTTAAGACAGGCTCTTACGTAGGGCAGACTGGCCGCACACCAGCTATATAGCCAAGGACGGCCTCGCACTCCTTATCTCCCGCCTCCACCTCTCAAGGACTGGAATTATAGACATGTACCAGTCCATCCACCCAGTATACTTTGTCTTTTTATTCATTTTTTTATGGCTCTTAATATTCACTCATGTTTCATAAATGTATTGCTCTGTAGCAAGCAAGCAAACTATACGGACGTCTCAGTACTAGGTTAAAAACTTCAAAATTTTCAGTGTGAATGGGTATGGGTATTTTTATAACAGCAGGATATTGCTAGAAGGCCCTAGAGTATTCCACTCCAGACTTAGAAGAAAAAGTAATGAAACTATGGTGTTGGGTGTGCTTTCGCATTCAACTTTACAAGCGAGCCAAACGATAGTTGTTTCTCCATCAGAATTCAGTAGAAAAATCACCAATCTTCTAGCTCGTGTTCACCCTGGGAATGAGCAGCGGTTTCATTCCTGTGCTTTAGACTGTAGCCAACGCATGGTACTCAGTACCAGAAGGCATCCTAGCTGAAAACCCCTGAATCCGTCAAAACCGATTCAACCCCTACCTTCGCTGCTTGACAGCTTCTGGCCTCTGGGTATATGGCGTCACTGAAGCAGTTTCCTTAACTACACATGCAGATGAAAGTAAGCGGAGCTGTCCGTCTCATCTGTACCCCCAGACTGCTGGGAGAGTCGGTGAGTGCACCCCAAAGCACGGCAGATGTACACGATGAGATCAATGTGACAATCCCAGTCTTCAAAGAGCTGACCCAAGTTGGTGGAGCAACGAAGTTACAGAATACTGATATTCCTCAAATATGTTAACCAGACTTTACCAAACTAGAAAATATTGCTAATTCTCTCCTTGTAGAGAACTCTTTCATGGCTCTTGAACCGTTTCTCTCCCAGCACATAGCACCACAGAGGACCTCTGGAGGGACAAGAAGACAGCACACAATGCCTGTCCCATGCAGCTCAGTGCCTTGGTGCTGCCAGCACCGGGCACAGAAAGGACTTGGTGATAGCAAGAGAAAAGCGATCTCATTTTAACTTGTTTAACTATTTATAATGTTAGGTATATTTCTAAAGAGGAGTCTCTCCGCTGATGCAAATAATTCCAATCAGACCAAATTAGACCGAATAAAAAATGCCCACGTTTAATGCAGCGCCCCCGGGTGGCTTGGAAAAGTATGGTGAGGGAGAGAGCAGGGTAGACCACACAAATCCCGGAGACCACGTGTTCCTTTTCTGGGTGGGAGCCTAAATAGCCTGTGGGAGTGGTCCTGATCCTCCCCGGGGAGGGGTTAATGCTTGGCAGGCTTTCCCGGAGATGGAGTCTGAGGGGTCTTAGGATGGATACCAGGGGCTGGGGTGATGCTTCCAATCATCCCAGGCTCCTTGGATATAGGGGTGTCAGAGGGCTGAGATCTCTTTTGACCAAACATCCCAGAGCCCCTGGATATAGGGGTACCAAGGGGCCTCACTTTTGACCAAATAACTCCCCTCTAAAGGGCCCAAACAGAGCACACTCCTCATTCCTATACTTTAGGCAAGACAAAAGATTCACGGTTTAGCTTTATTGACAGTACAGTAGACAGGACAAACACATGCTCTATAAAATATACATTCTTATGTGAGAAAATATAATCAATACCGGGAAACAGCCACACTGAACAACGTGGCTTGTGTATCTTTAGAGGTGCCTTACAGGAGGGCTGCTCAGCTGGCAGCCTCTAACGGGAAAAGAGAACAGAAGACAGCAGGAAGCAGAAGTCACTTGTGGGCGAAGAAGCCATCTCTAGCAGCCAGGACATACTTCAAGGGTACATGAAGTATGAAGATCAGTTTCTCTTTGGAAACAGTCACAGTTGCTACAAACTCACTGCATGTCCAACACCAGGCGCAGACAAGTCAAGCTGCTCTGCACCCTCACTCCACCACTTGGTCGTTACCAGCGCTGCAAAGAAACAATTCACAACCGAGAAGGAAGAGACCCAAATCGTAACTTAAAGCACACGGGGCTGCGAGAGTGCTTACCTGGGTTTGGTTCCCAGGACACCACACACCAACCTCTCCTTCCCCTTCCACCTTCTCACAAAGCCTACGGGTCTTGGGTTTTCAGATGTTCTAAGTGCAGTTTCTAATACATCCCTAATTCAGAAGCTTGGTACTTCTGCCAACAAACTAATGTTCAAAAAAGAACAAGGACAAGAAAATCTAGGCTAAGTGCTGTATCTTTAGATCATGTTCCAAACAAAAAGTTTAAAGTGGAAAGGGAGGTGCAGCACACCTCCATACTGGACTGGCAGAGAGCACCACCAAACAGAAAAAAACTCAGCTCAGCCATTTATGGTCCCATCGTTTTTATAACCACTCATTAATCTGTAGCAAAGCATTTCAGCTGAGGCTGCAGCTCAGAGGTAGACCACTTGCCTGGTATGCAGGAGGCTATAGATCAATCCCCAGGACTGCCAAAAGGAAAAAAAAGAAAAAGCCTAAAGATAGACCAAGTTTCACATAAAAAGAGAACAGATATGGGAGAACATGAACTTGTCACTCACAGAGCTGTAGACTCAATGCCCAGCACCAGGGGAAACAGCCACACTTACTGGCAGCACGTCAGTGGATAGCCAACGAGAAAAGGCTACCCTCACACACTTGGGTAAAACGTCCTAAAACTGCAATGCCAGCTCCACTCCAGTTGGGCTCCATGGGCAAAACCAAAAATTAATCAAGACAGACGTACCTATAGTTGCCACATTTGGGAGGGTGAGGCAGGAGATTGAGAGTTCAAAGCCAGGGGGCTAAAAAAAAAAAAAGCATTTTTTTTTTTTTAAAAAAAGCAATTTTTAAAAAAAAAAATCAGAGTAAAGAGCTATAATACAACACAGGCTTAAATTTTTTGTTGGAGTAATGGCACTTGTGTCAGAAGTATAGGGTTTTTCTTCAGAGAAAATAATGCTACAATTTCATGCTTTTAGCTGGGAACACAGATCAGATTCCTTTGTTAACCAAAGTCCCAAATGGCTTGGTTTAAAAAAAAATCCTGAAGTGTACTAAACCAAACATAAAGATCAAAGGACAAACTCCCAAGCTAATGACAACATGGCAGACGTCACAGGGACCTTGCCCGTGTTCCCCTCCATCGGAGGACTCTGTGCAGCATGGCTAGCAATTACATCTGCACACACCTCCCCACAAAAGGCAGGTTATTTCCGTCACCAGAGAAGTGTACTTTATACCTCTCTACAAGCAGATGTACATAAAGACTTCTCTCATGTCCCCCTTTTCACAGAATGGCTGACAGTACCGAAACTCTTGGTCCTTTACAACCCTTCACTGGGCCACGTACAGCCTGCTGAGTGAAAGTCACCTCACCAAAAACTGCCTGGGCAAAACTTCTGAGGTGGGGTCTCACAGACAGCTGTTCACAGGGCTGGATTTCACATACTTTCTATCTGGACAGCAGCCTGCAGATGAAGGTACAACCAGCAGAAACCCATCAGCTGGAAGAAGCGCTGAGGAGATGCCAATTTTATCACTATTGGAGGGTAGACACTGCTTGGTCAAACATGGGCAAGTTTTTTCAGGAATTCCTTTCTCTAATGTAAGAAGCTATTGTTATTCTTAAAGCAGAGACAGGCTCTTCCCATCTGCAGATGGATTCCTAATAAGTTATGTAACAAGCCAGGGATATCTGGGAGGGAAGTCCAACATTTCACAACCCTTAGGAGACCAGCCTGACACCCCAGCAGAAAGGTCACAGCTGAAGCTTGGAGGTGACGCCCTGGATGAAGTATTTCTAGAGGACTGGGTCAGGGCCTGCTTTCTACCGACAGATCACAGCTGACAGCGCGCTGAACTCTGACCACAGAACAAGCGAGCGGCAGCATACCTCCACTGAGCCCACGTGCTGGAGCACTGCTGTTCCAGAGACAAAATGCAGCTTTTCAATCAAGACGTTAGTCTGTTTACTGACACTGTTTAAAAGCAGAGACTGTTCCCTCTCCTGAGCATTTCTTAGACCATTAGTCCTGTTTTGGGGAAATAAATACAGCTAAAGTCAGAGCAAGCAGCATGACTCTTGATCTAGCTAACAGCTGACAAAGGCGGCTCTTTACTGAAGTAGCACAATCCTCTCTGGTTCCTGGAGAGCGGCTTAGAGCAGCTAGTAAACAGCCTCTTTCCGCAGTAAGAGTCAGATGTGGCTAGCCAGGGCAGCACCAGGAAGGGGCCGGCTCTTAATTTCTAGTCAGACCACTATAAAACTGGAACACAGTCCAAAAGGAAGAAAGCATATGGTCCAAAGGGATGAAAGACTATAATAATTTTTTAAAGGTTCAAAATGAAAATGAAGAAAACATGACCATTTAAGTAGGAGGCTGGTATTACACAGAGGACAGGCTGAAAGCACGTGACATTTCGTTAGCATCAGTGTTGACATTCGTTGTTTACATAAAGTTTTTTGGCTCCCGAGAGCACACTTCCCTTCTTAATATGCTGCTACACTCGTGGAGATTAAAAACAAAGTAAGCATAAAAAAAAAGAACAATCTTTGGTTTCCTTGTCATCAAAGCACTTTGCTGAAAGAAGACAATCCCCAAATAAGCCATCTTCTATGCTCACAGGGCTGTGGCAAGGCTGCCGGGCTCTGGAAGAACAAGACATTTATGCTACGAGAACAAGATTATCACCTGGCACTTGTAAACAGACGGTGAGTGATCGGATGCGCGGACCTTCAGGCGTGAAGCAAGCAGTTAGTTACACCAAGCTCGAGTTTGTGAGCACACAATCACAAAGTACCCTGTCCCTCTACATGAGCTTCGTGACAAAGTCTTAGAGCTTTAAACAGAGTTTGTAGACCTCACTAAACTAAGTTATGCAAAGTCTATGATCTTGAGAAGTTGCTGCCCATACAGTAACCAGATAGGCATTATATATAATTTGGGCATATCAAAAATATTTACACTGTAGCCAACACACAAGGTCAATGAGTAGAAAAATTATTTATAAATGTACATATATTTACAATGACGTCCCTGGTTATAGGGACAAAACAAACATACAACACACACACAAACAAAAAACAACTCCAGAAGAATACAAAAGCCTTTGCTCTGGTACCAGTTGGCGAAAGGATTCCAGGCGAAGACCTTGAATATCAAAGTCTCGGCCTCCATTCTCAAGTCTCAGTCAGACTCAGGAGAGCTCAGAAGTTATCTCTGTTCCTTGCTTGGAAGGCAAAGTAAAATGTCAAAGCAGTAATGTCTTCTCACGACCATTCTGAGGACTGGGGCAAGCCAGCAGCTAAGCAGCAATGACACCCTTCATGACAGGCAGTGCACACCTAGGCATGTCACTGTGAGGCCGTCTGGAGGGACTCTGTCCATCGTCTTCTGCCGGGGCTGTGTACTCTCAGCGTGGTACACATCTCTGTAGTACATTTCTGCCAGCCACTACCTTTTCTTCACCAGGTGCAAGGCCAAACATCAGGCTACTTTGGTGTGGCCAGATATAATTCGAAGCAAAGAGTAATGCAAACGCTGACTTTGGGGTTCTTCTCAACTCTGAGGTAGTAAATGAACCAACCTGAGTCTCTGCTCAGACTTTCTCGTGGACCGGCTTCATGTGCCCTCACTACCATCTTGAATGTTCCGAGTCCTGCTGAAATCAAAAGTGTGGTCATGTAACTTGTGGCAGGACACAGGTGAGGAGCAGCTTGGACCCCTCTCTGCCAGGCCCTCGTGTCGCGGAAGCTGTGGTGACTCAAGGACAGGCTGTTGGCAAAAGGGAAGCAGGCCTGGTTCTCTGTTCATGTTCCACAGAGGCCGCTGAAATGTTTCTGAGAACAAGAGACAAGAAATATCATCAGACAGCAGGAATTTCAAAATTAATTTCTTGGTATCGTTTTTTAAAAATGTGTATGGGTGTTTTGCCTGCATGTATGACTGTGTATCACATGTGTGTCTGGTACCCAGAGGCCAGAAAAGGGAACTAGATCTCCTGGAACTGAAGTTACAGACAGTTGTGAGCTGCCACGTCAGAGCTGGGAATCGAACCCAGGTTCTCTGTAAGAGCAACAAATGCTCTTTATCCCCAGCCCCCTGATAACCTTTTAATCTAATCATCAAAAGAAGTAAAGATGCTCAGCATCCTTGATAAGGACACTGAGATCACAATGCCAACATTAAAAACAACAACAAAATAAAAACTGGAACTACAAACTACCAAACCTTTATATTCAACAGAACTAAAAAGCTAGTTTCTAATACCATGCTTCTTTTCTTCACCGGCTAATTTAGTGGCTTTTCTGCTTTAAAAACTGTGTTGCCTAGTTTCATGTCAACTTGACACAGGCTGAAGTCATTGGAGGGAATCTCAACTAAGAAAATACCTCCCTAAGGTGGGGCTGTAGGCAAGCCTGTAAGGCATTTTCTTATCGGGTTATAATAAATAGCTGTATTTATCAGACCGGGGATGAAAACCTGCTAGCTATCTGATGGAGAAGGGTCATCTGTCTTTTGGTTAAGGTCATTTGTCTATCTGTTGCCTCCATTGGTTAATTAAGAAAGAAACTGCTTGGCCTTTGATAGGACAAAAAATTAGGTAGGTGGAGTAGACAGAACAGAATTCTGGGAGAAAGAAAGCCGAGTCAGGCAGACACCATGGATCCAGCCGCCAGGTCAGACATGCTGAATCTTCCCTGGTGAGACACCACTTCGTGGTGCTACACAGATTATTAGAAATGGGTTAACTTAGATGTGAGAGCTAACCAGTAAGAGGCTAGAGCTGATGGACCAAGCAGTGTTTAAAAGAATACAGTTTCTGTGTAATTATTTCGGGTAAAGCTAGCCGTGCAGAGATGGGTGGGAATGCAGCCCACCGCAGCTCCCTACTACAGAGTGGCACCCAGACATGGTAACTAACTCCACGTAAAACCTGAAAAAACACTATACCTTCCTGTGTGACCCTGTGATGTGGGATTCCCCTCTGTATGTTGTGATTATCATTAATGAATAAAGAAACTGCTTTGAACCTATAGCAGGGCAGAACTTAGCTAGATGGAGAAAATTAAACTGAATGCTGGGAGAAAGGAGGAGGAGGAGTTAGAGAGAAGCCATATAGCCCTACTGGGCAGACGTCGGTAAGCCACAGTCTTGTGGTGATATGCAGATTGCTAGAAATGAGTTAAATTAGTATGTAAGAGTTAGCCAAGAAGAAGCTAGAGCTAATGGGCCAAGCAGTGATTTAAATAATATAGTTTCTTTTTTTAAAATATTTATTTATTTATTATGTATATAATATTCTGTCTGTGTGTATGCCTGCAGGCCAGAAGAGGGCACCAGACCTCATTACAGATGGTTGTGAGCCACCATGTGGTTGCTGAGAATTGAACTCAGAACCTTTGGAAGAGCAGGCAAGGCTCTTAACCACTGAGCCATCTCTCCAGCCCCAATAATATAGTTTCTTTGTGATTATTTTGGGGCTGAGCAGCCGGGAACCAACAAGCGGCCTTCCTCACAACAACCTGCAATTACTGCCCTGTGCCCCATTCCCCATGTTCTTCCTCTGAGAGGAAGTGACAGCTGATTGGTCCAAAAAGAGCTCTGTTTTGCTGACAAAAGCTAAGTATATGGTGCTGAGATTGCTTGCCTGACAGAAGAGCAAACAAAACATGTTAGGTTTTTCATGCTGTATGTGTAGCACTTCATATCTCCATTATTTAAATGAAGATAAATAAGGACCTCTAGTTGACACTAGCTAACAATGACAATTATTCTAGTATACTAATTTGTTTCCTGTGAAATGAGTGTACTACCGATAGAACAGAAGGGCAGATCAGGTGAAAGTGAAATCAAAAGTTCAGAAAGGAACAAAAGCATCCATTACCACTGCTCATCTGTGAGAAGGGAAGCTTCTCAGTCATCCTCTCATGGTTGCTGGGAAAGGCAGACAGCTCTCTCTCTGTTGATGGTATCAGACTCTCCAGAGTAGCAGCATCTTGGGGAGGATGTGATAAAAATGTCTCTTTGGGCATCTGAACCATGAGGCTGGACAGAGTCTGATCCAGAACATCCTCCTCAGCAATATAGGTGTATGGACAGTATTCTCGGGTCCTCGAGTAGATGTTGGCATTGTCATAACAATCTGAACAGATCACCCGGGTACTAGTGCCACCTAATAAGATGGGAAAGAACCCATATGCTTTTCTGTTAAGGTAGAGTTTTGTCATAATCAACTTTCTTCTACAGTTGTAACGTTTACTACACACTTACTTTATAAACCAGGTGAGATTTCAAGGTCCTTATGCGAATTAACTCACTTTTTCCTTACAGCATCCCCATGGAGCAGATACAGTTCTCTCTCCACTACTGAGTGTTACGACAGGAGGAAGAGCTGAAATGTGCACCCAGGCATTCTGGCTTCAGAGCCCATGCTCTTGAATTTTAATGTTAAATCTCCATCTAGCCTACAGAGACTAAACTCCAACCCTGGGCTTTAAGACAGGCCTGAACCTGTGCTCTGAGATACAGCTTGGCTTGAGCAAACGAAAGCATGGCATGAGAACCCATGTTACTTTTATGAGTCAATCAACAGTAACTTCTCACATTATCCCTAGTCAAATCCACCTTCCTGGGTCTGTCACCTTCTACACAGTGAGGGGGGAAGGGCAAGAGGAGGCTCTAGTCACTTTACTAGGGGACAGCCCTTTGAAGTTCTCCATTATAGGCTGAGAGTCATATTTTACTCAGTATCTACCTGTCAGGAAGAGAACCTAATGTCCTTTGGATGCTATCTGAAGGATGCTCATCTCTAAAAGGGCAAGAAACACTTGAAAAGAGTTTCTAAAACATCCTCTTCTTGTGATGACAGAGATACAAGAGCCTCGGCTGTGTCCTTCAATTCCTGTTTAAGGGTAACTTGTTTTGTTTTTAAGATAGCCTCCTCTGGTTAAGACTTTATAGTCAATTTTCATTCCATGTTGCATGAAGTTAAATGTTCTAAGTATTTTACCTTAAAATATTGCCTCAGGCTAATAGGAAAACTACAATGAACAATAAACCCACTAGAACAGGCTGAACGTGTAACTACGAACAGTAAAGTGCCTACCGTCAGTGCCTTTGTGTATGTATCCGTTGGCAGGAGGCATAAGTTGCTGATGACTGCCTGCCTCAGAGTTGCTGTAGCCTTCCTGTGGTTCAGACAGTGTTCCTTGGGAAGACAAATAGCTGGGAATGTCTGCAGGCAAATTAAGCTCCTCTGTAAAGAGACATCTGTAACTCTCAAACTCAGGCAGTTGAAGTCAACATTCAGAAGGCAATTTTATAAATATGTTCTACTTTGACACTGTCCTGGAAAACGGTATGGACTTGGGACCCCAATAGCTCGTCATATTCCCTTAGCATAATTTTTTTAAACTAATGTTCTTCTCAGAGTTTCATTTTAGAAGTATGACTTGGTTTGCCTAACGTATAAGCTGTGGGTTCACTCCCAGAATTACCAGCGGGGGGGTTGGGGGTGAGCGGTTAACAAAAGGAAAAACAAAAAAACTAAACATTAAAATCTTATCTACAGCTACACTTTAACAATCTCTCTACATGGCTTGCTTCTTTTGCAGACCCTGGGTAAAAGACCTAGTCACACACAAGGGTTCAACTCTCCCCTAAAACAAACTATGGTGGAATTGAACCTTAGGCTCTATAGAAAGATATATATATCAGCTAGGCATGGGTCACCACACCTGTAATACCATGCCAGCACACAGGAGGAGGAAGCAGAGGATCACTGCAAACTCAATGTCAGTCTGTAGTTCCAGGTCAGCCAGGGCCATACACTGAGATCCTCTCAAAAGAAAAGAACAAACTGGGCACGGTGGTGCACACCTTTAATCCAAACATTCTGGAGGCAGAGGCTAGTAGATCTCTGAGTTTAAGGCCAGCCTGGTCTAGAGATCAAGTGATGATAGCCATGGATACACAAAGAAAACCTGTCTCAAAAAATCAAAAGACCAAAACAACAAAAACCCCACAAGAACAAGGAAACCATGCCTGTAATACAATTTTAAGAGCTAAATTTAGGGGGAAGTATATATAGTATATACAAATTCTTACAAATTTTTTCCCCAGATAGGTTATTTTCATCAGAAAAAGTTCCTTATATCTCTTAGCAAGTAATCAATCACAGTACTCAGCTTTTTTATTTTTTACTAAATCCTACAATCCTAAGAATACGCCATATGTCATCTGGGTGCCACTTACCTGTATTTGTGATACTGTAGTCTTCATTTTTCCTTCTCATATGATAAATAACAATGACCCAGATCAAAGAAGTGCCGACGACACAGCAGACCACAACAATGATGACAATGCCAACTGTGGTCCAACCATCATCCTCATGTCCAATGCTATTCTGAGAAGAGTCACAATTGGGGGATGAAATGACATTTAAGTAAATATGTCCTCGTTCTGTCCCAAGGGTATTAGACATAATGCAGGTATATTTTCCAGCATCTTCTAGCCCAGCATCTACAATGATGAGAAGCTGATTGGCTGCAGCAAAGAAGTGTCGTTCTGTTACTAAGAGCGGCCCATCATCTTTGGTCCAATTGAGGCGAGGAGCAGGACTCCCTCCAGCTATGCACTGCAATACTGCCGTTTCACCTCGAGTGACGGTCTTGTCCTCCAGAGGTCTAACAAACGAGGGTGTCTCTAATAGGAAGTTAAAAATACTAAGTTAGGAAATTGATACCCTAAGAGTATTAAGAGTATGATGAAATATGTGGTTTTATGAAGATTAACAGTTAATGTTTCAGAAACACAAAAGCCTCAAAAAAGAAAAAAATCTAATTATGAACTGGTTATGATGATGCATGGCTGTAAACTCAGGAGGCCAAAGCAAAAGGATTACAAGTTTACAGCCATTTCAGCAAATTAGCAAGACCTATCTGTAAGAGAAAGAAAAACAGGGTTGGGATGCTAGCTCAGTACAGCACTGGCCTGGCACGCACAAGCCAGGGCTACTAGCCATTAGTGCTGGGATTTCTACTGTTTTTAAGACATGTTATCAACATAACCAAGCTCTTGATCCTTCTGCCTCAGCCCTCAAGTTAACACACTTCTTTTAAAGGTTTTTTTAACAGTCAGATCAGAGTGGCTCACCTGTAACACATAGTGAGTTCTCAGGGGTTATAGAGTTTTCCTGGGCTATGGGGGTAGTGGGGGAGGAGGAAGAGATGACCCCACAGAACTTTGTATCTAAGAAAACAGAGACCTGAACTGCCTTGGATTCAAGGCATACATTAAAAAACATGTTTTAGCCAGGTAGAAGTGGTGTACACCATTAATCCCAGCACTTAGGAAGTAGGAGGAGGCAGATCTCTTTGATCAGCCTGGTCTACAGAGTATGTTCCAGGACAATCAAGGCTACACAGAGAAACCCTGTCTCAAAAAAAAAAAAAGAACAACAAAAAGTTTAAAAAAAAAAAAAAATCACATCAAAACCTCCAAGCAGCTCTCAGAGGCTCCAGTAAAGCAGTGGTCCTGACAAAGTAAGCATACCTAACACAGTGAGTGAGGCATTTGCTGAGAGGCCGCCTGCGATATTCTGTGCCATGCAGCTGTAGATGCCCATGTCTTCTATCTTCACGTTGGCAATGAAGAAGACATCATCCTCGGGCATGACATGCATTCGTCTTTCTCGGGCTGCAGGAAAGTCAGTACCACCGTCTTTCTGCCAGGAAATCTGAGGTGCAGGGTGCCCTTCTGCAGCACATTCTAATCTGGCCATGGCACCAGTGCGAATGGTTAGATCCATAGGAGTTTTTAGAAAAGACGGCATCTCTGTTCAAAACAAATTGCAGAGAAAGTAGGCAAAAGGAAAACACGCACAAGCACACAAATCTAATAATCTAACAGGTGAAATTCTGATGTAAAATGCTTCATTTCTTTGAGAAAACATATTCTCTGGACTGCCAATGAACCCAGCTTCTAAAAGCATCTTTCTTACCAGCACCTGAGTGTGTGGAGCACAGCAGCACTGTATTTCTAGAGTACACACCACGCCTAGTGACCATGCCAATGAGAAGGAAGTCAGAAAGTCAAAGTCTTTCCAGAATGTCAGTTTAGAACTTGATATTTAATACTACTCTTTCACTTAGAAAGTTAAATGGGACTTCCCAATCTAATATTAACAAGTGTGAAGAGAACCATGGGGTTTTTTGTTTGTTTGTTTGGTTTTAATTATGCTTTTAAAAATCTAACTTAAGGGGGCTGGAGAGATGGCTCAGCAGTTAAGAGCACTGGCTGCTCTTCCAGAAGTCCTAAGTTTAATTCCCAGGAACCATATGGTGACTCACAACCAACCATAATAAGATATGGTGCCATCTTCTGGCCTGCAGACAGACATACAGACAGAACACTATACATAATAAATAAATATTTTTAAAAATCTCATTTAAGAAACACTGGAGCAGGGTTCAGAGATGGAGAGTTACCTCAGTAGTTAAGAGCACTTGTAGGACTTGGGCTCAATTCCCAGCACCCAGATGGCAGTTCACAACTGTCTGTTACTTTAGTCTCAGGAGATCCAATGCTGTCTTCAGGCCTTCATGGCCATCAGGCATGCATGTGGTACAGACATACATGAAGGCAAACCACTCACACACATAAAATAATAAAATAAAATCTTTTTTAAAAAGCTAGAAATTCAAAAAAGAAAGAAACAGGAACAGGACACAAGTATATCTTTTGGTTGCTCACAGCCTAAAATGCTGTAGTTACTCAGTCTCATAGACAATAAACCAAGTTGCTTTGGAAAACTTTTCTTATAACCACTAGGAGAGCTTTATTTTCAAAATCATTAAGGCCATATCGGAGAACTACGGAGACCACTGGATCTGGAGATGTCCTAAACACTCTTGAGTATAGAGGACACAGCTAGCATATTAGAAAAGAATTCATGGTTTTCAAAGAATTGTGGTTTTGGAAAGAAAATGAAGACCATCAAAAGAATGTCTTCAGGAGAAACAGAAGTAGGAGTAAAGCATCTCCTGGGGCAAAGAGTACAGGACAACAGGTAGGGGGTAACCCAAAAGTCCACCCCTGCCATATGCCACAACCAAAAGAAAATAACACTGAGAGTTCCCTCCAAATGTGGGGTGTGACCTAATTTTCCTGGTCAAGTGACTTATAATTTAGGTGTAAAAAGTACTTCAAAGTATACTTGCCCATCAGCATGGCCAGATAGGCCAGACAGTCATAGCATATATTCCAGAATTATACAAATAAGCAAAAAAGAAAGTATTTCAAAAGTCAAGTAGCACAATTCCTTACCATTCACAGTTAGTTTGGCTTTCTGTGAATAATTAGAGCCAAAGTGATTAGTGACAATACACTGGTATTTCCCTTCGTCTGTGAAGTTCACATTGAAGAGGTGCAGGACACTAGTGTATTCCAGAGCTTCTTCAGCCTGCTGCCGATAGCGAACAAAATTCTCAATATCCACGTCATAGAGGATTTCACTGCCCTTGCGCCACACAGTAGACATGGGCGAGTCACTGCTGCTCACTGCAGTGCACGTCAGAGTCACATTAGCACCTCGCAAAGCAATTGTGCTTTCAGGATGTGTCCTCATCTGAGGCTTCAGAAAATCATCTAAAGGGAATAAATGCAAGTGGCCAAGTCAGTTATTTTTACTTCAGATTCAATTTTAAAACAAATACTGTAAAACTAAAAGCTTCATTCACAGGGGTTAAGATTGAAGGAGACTATAAAGAGCTTAAATCCCTTGTTGTTGGTTTTTTATTTGCTTTGTTTTTTCAAAATTTATTTATTTATATATTTCATTTTGATTTTTCAAGACAGGGTTTCTCTGTGGCTTTGGAGCCTGTCCTGGAACTATAATTTATTTATTTTGCTTGCATTGGTACTTTGCCTGCCTGTATATCTGTGTGAAGGTGTCATATCTTGGAGTTATAGTCAGTTGTTAGCTGCCATGGTAGGTGCCGGGAATTGAACCTGGGTCCTCAGGAAGAGTAGTCAGTGCTCTTAACTGCTGAGCCATCTCTCCAATCCTATCTAATCCCTTGTTTAAGGTGAGAAAAGTAAACTCCAGTTAAACAGTTTGTTCAAAGGCATTAGGCAGTGACAGAAGGTGGGCTGGAACCCAAGTTCTGGATGTCAGCATCCAGTACTCTTTCTACCATCCCTCAGGACTATTAGATGCTTATTATCCATTTCCTAAGCATTACCAATGAGTGGGGATAGATGTGGAGAAAAACCTTATGTGAGAATTTCAAGGTAAATTCTAATTCTACCATACCATGTATGTACACACAATATGATATTTATGTTCCATATATAATGATACATATACAAAATGTTTATGATAACCATTGTCATTTCTGAATAATACAGAAAATGGGAACAGAAACTTACTTTTTCAAGGAAACTACTAATAAATACATGACTTGAAAGTACTTTGTACATAGCTTTGACATTAAATAGTGAAGAATTCAAACAGGATAAATTCACAAGTGAAAACTGGTTTAGGACTGGTGAGTGCACTATGGATTCATAAATAACAACATTATGGATTCAGAGAAGCTGCTTCAGAAATCCTGAATCAGTATCTTTACCATGTAACATTTCATCGTGCCTTCAAAGGTGTATGTGGAATAGTATAAAACATATGGTATGAGGCAGACTGGTGGCACATACCACTAATCTCAGCCCTTGTGAAGCAGAGGCAGGCAAATGTCTGAGTTCCAGGCCAAGCTAGTCTGGTCTGCATAGTGAATTCGAGACTAGACAGAGTTACAGAGTGAAACCCTGTCTCAAAAACATATAGTATGCCTTACAGGACATACTGTCTGAACATACTGTCTATGACTGTCTCTACTGTCTCAAAGATATGCTGTCACTTTGAACCCTAAGAAATTGCATAAAGGGGCTCGAGAGCAGTTAACAAGAGCAGTTAAGAACACCAGGTATTCTTGCAAAGGACCCAGGTTCAGCTCCCAGCACATCAGAGATAACAACCTTCTGCAACTCCAGTTCTGGAGGATGTGATGTCCTCTTATGGACTCCTGGGCACTGCACACACATAGTGCACAGACATGCATGAAGGCAAAACACCTACATACATAAAATATAGATGAATTAAAAAAAAAAAAAAGAAATTGCATTTGGGGCAGGGAAATGTCTCAGTGGGTAAAAGAGTTTCCATCAAGCCTAATGACACGATCCCTCAACACTCCCAGTGGAAGGAGAGGACTGACTATCGCAAGTTGTCTGTCCTTTTACCAAAAACTGTATCCAAAAAATGAAATTGGTGATTATAAACACATAATGTTATACACTTAAAATTATAACATTGCTGATAGCCACATAAACTAATGCATTTTCAAAATTTGTCTTGTTGATTCTTTTCAAAATCTACTAAAAGTCTTCTCGTAGAAAAAAAATACATAATGATTCAGGAGTCTTACTTCTAAAGTTAATAATTAAAAATCCTGAAGTCTTATCCGCAAGTTAACAATTCCTCTCAAATAAAGCCAATAAGAAGGGAGCACTGAGAGGGTCCCTGCATTATAAAGACAAACAAGAACAGTGAGGAAAACAACCATTTATAAAACACTAAATCAAAGGGCCAGGCGGTGGTGGCGCACGCCTTTAATCCCAGCACTCAGGAGGCAGAGGCAGGCGGATCTCTGTGAGTTCGAGACCAGCCTGGTCTACAAGAGCTAGTTCCAGGGCAGGCTCCAAAGCCACAGAGAAACCCTGTCTCGGAAAAAACAAAACAAAACAAAAAAAAAAAAAAAAAAAAAAAACACACTAAGTCAAAGAATACAAAATGTATCCTGTGTTTGCAAAGGACAGAGAGCAACACCACAGGGGCATAAGATGGGCTGTCAAAAGCCATCTGGGGGTGGGTTTTTGTTTGTTTGTTTTTGTTCATCTCCTTTATTTTGTTGTTACAATAGTTAAGAGAAATTTAAAAACTTGAAAACAGAAATACAAACCACAGACAAAATCTCTCAGGTCCACATTCAGGATGCTTTGCCCTGCTAACCACTCAGGATGCGCACAGCTGACATTCACAGAATGGTGAAAGTTGTTATCCACCAGCCACTGAAGCAGCCACTTCAAATGACAATCGCAGAGCAAACTGTTTGTGTTCAGAACACTGCAGAAAGAAAACAAGGAAAAGAACCTTTCATTTTAGCTTTACTCTAGTTTCTCCAGTATAACTTTGCTACACATTTATGTATAGCAAAAAAAGTTCACCTAATTGTAAGAAAACAAACAGCCTTAATTACATGTCAGTGTTATGAAATACATCAAAAAAGACTGAAGGACAAGAGAATCATTTTAGATTAAAGACAAGTAAAGAGTCATTTCAGGCATGCATATTTGTTATGAGATATGTTACCCATGCTGGCCTCGAACTTTGAATCTCAGAAATACACAATGACACCTACCGACACATGATTCTTGTTTGGGAGTAGGGGTTCTAAACAGGGAGGGATATACATGTGTATATATTATATGCATGTGTATATACTTCTGTGTGTTTGGTTTGTTTGCTGGAGATGGGAACTCATATATTCCAGGATGGCTTTGAGTTCACTGTACACAGGGATGACCTTTAACTTCCAGTCCTTTTGCCTCCACATCCCAAATGCTAGGATTTACGGTTGTGCAACACCACATCTGGCTTAACTGGGAACTAAACCTAGAGTTTCTTAGGCATGCTAGGAAAGCACTTTACCATCTAGCTGCATCTCCAGTCAGGGTGATATTTCCGATATTGGAAAAATTTGAAGATAAGCAATCTTCTAGATATAATTTTGTAAATATTCATTTCATTGAGTATGAAAATGACATTGTAGCTATGTAAAAAATGTCCCTTGTTTTAGAAAATACATGCCAAGCTATTCAGAAATAAAGTATCATAACATCTATAACTTTTTATTTTAATATGTGTTGAATGTTTTTCCTGCATGTATATGTACTATGTGTATATGCCTGGTGTCTGAGGACATTTGAAGAGAGTATCAGATCCCCTGGAACTGGAGAAACAGATGGTTGTGAGCATGAAATGTGGGTGCGGAGAACCAAACCTGAATTCCCTGCAAAACCACCAAGTGTTTTTCACAGCCAAGCCAACTCTCCAGTCCCTCGATGTCTTTACAACTTTTAGATAATCTGAAAACAAGACTTATATGTACAATGTCTACATAAAAACTATATATGTGCAGAGTTGCAAAGGTAAAGGTGAGAAAAGAACAAGGGGCATTGGGTAAGTCTGTCAGAAGGTGAATAACTAGTATATTCTGGTGAAAGGGGTGTGGATAGTCATGCACCGGGCTTATGTTCCTGACGTTTAAATTCTTGAAAGATTGTGGGCAAGGCTAGTCACAGATTTTGAAGCACTGAAAGAGCTCTATGTGGGAAGTATACTGCTATTTTCAAATTATTTCATCAAGACTGAAAGCACTTTAGCCCTCTGGCAATATACTTCAACTAAGAGTAAGAGCCACTTTTAAAAAATGTTGTCTATAAAACAGATCCCTTTGAGGAATCAGTGTTTTTCTCTCCGTGATCCCTTAGCAGAGAAAGCAAACAATTTGGGGAACACTACAACTCATTCTTTGTACATGATTTAAATGCTCTATTAACTAGGTGGGAAGGGGGATCATGCCACAGTACATGTATGGAGGGTCACTCCTTCCACTGATCCGGGAATCCAACTCAGGTCATCAGCCTGGGAGCCTAGAAACTGTTTTTACCTCTTTAAACCATCTACCCAGCCCTTAAAATATTTTTAAGTCTGTACTTATTAAAATTTCTATGTTTTTTGGCGTTCCTCCTCACGCTTTGTGATACTCTTGAGAGTTACATATAAAAGATACTTTTTGCTAATATTTTCTTATATAATATTCACACACTTCAGGGAAAACTCTCTGTGTGCGTGTACACTGTTAGGCTCTTGTAGGCAAAGTAGGTGTGCGAGGTATGGTAGAAAGCAAAAGAGAGAGAGAGAGAGAGAGAGAGAGAG
>NW_004949158.1:620905-628140 GCF_000317375.1 Microtus ochrogaster
AGAGAGAGAGAGAGAGAGAGAGAGAGAGAGAGAGAGAGAGAGAGAGAGAGAACTGTACTTGAATTGAGGTTGTCCTCATGTCTCAGCTTCCTAACTGGTAGGATTATAGGCCTGAGTCACTACCCTTGCCTGATAAAGGTTTTCTTTTCTTCTTTTAAAGGAAAACAGGTAATATAACCACGTAAGCATTGTCTGCCCTATTTTTTAGACACAGAAATCAAGACCTAGCAGATTTATAGTGTGGTGCCTAGTATAGGTAGTAGATTAGAATCTGAAGATGGAGCTGTCCCAGCTTTGTATAACTAAAAAGTTAACAGCCCCCAACACCCTCCCAGCTCTCCTAGATATGAGTAGCCCAAAAATACACTGCCCGTGTCCTCACTGCCATTAATCAGACTTAAAAAGAAAACCTCAGGAGATTCTATAAGGGCAAGAAATATAAGCCCCTGGACCTGTGACCCAAGGAGATGCGAGCTATGTGCCATCTATCAAGCACAAAGAGAAGCTGAAGACCAAGAAGTAGCAGTAGAAGGAGCTGCACCCACTGCACAAGTATGCAGTCAAGACCTGACGTGGTCAAGGCAATAAAGTGCAAGACTAGCAAAAAAAAAAAATATATATATATATATATATAACTAGATGGTATAAGCCCTTAATAATGGGGGGCACATTTCTATGAAAATAAAAACAAGGTTCAGTGGCTAAAACAAACTGTAAACTCAAGTTTCTAAATCCAGAAAAGAGTAGCATGGTGGCACACACCTTCATGTGGGAGGCAGAAACAGGCAGATGTTTGAGTTCAAGGCCAGCCTAGTCTACAGAGTGAGTTCCAGGACACTCAGGGATACACAGAGAAACCCTGTCTCAACAAACAAAAACAACAACAAAAGATTAACTACAAAGATTCTTAGATGTTGGTCTCAAAGCATCTTCAGAGTTAGAATGAATCTTGGCAACTATCAGTTCCACATTTCCCCAGTTTCCATCCAGCAACATGCAGGAAGGTAGGCTATACAAGACTGATTATGATTACAGCATCTCTCCTGATGCAACTAACAACTTTGGGGAAAGGCTGTTTCCTTATGTACCAAGTCAGGACGCTGGAGAATAAATGGAAACATTATCTCAGAAAGCTGGAGAGAGGTACAAGAGCAAACTAGAGGACCGAGAACTCAGTACAGACCAACAAATCTGCACTACAGAAACCACAAAGGGCACAACAATTCTCTCTCTACAACCACTCCTTCCCCTTTACTCTTGTTTAAAAATAAAGCCATTTCTCATTAGCTCTGGCTCATTATTTATAGTGCAGTGAGAATAGTGCTTGACCACAGTGGCCTTTTTAAATTAGCTTTGCTGGAAGTTTTCAAAGCTTCTCAGCAGGTTAGGAAGCCAAGTCAGGAACTGGCCACCAGACATAAGCTCCAGGATTTACCTTCGGATAGTTTTTCTGTCCTAAAGGCTCCCAAAATACTCAGAAGTTTGTGGGACAGCCAGAACATGCTTACTTATAAGGAAAAACTTTTAAGTTTTTCCAGGAGCTTTATAAACATTGGTGTCTTAAGGTCAACCTGAGTTCCTTAAAACTCTCTAGTCATACCTGACTTTATGTCACTCAAATATGACATTTTAGTCAAACTCTCCAATTGTGTACTCTTAAATGGGAATACAATCCAACTCACTTTACATAACAACTATAGTGTCATGAAAATAATGATACAAACTAAGTTTCTGAATTCTGGAAAGCTCTATAGATAGAGGAAAGCAATCATATCCCCCCTAAAGATATAGTTTGCCAAGTTGTTCCAAGTCATAGAAAGCCTAAGAAAAAACAGAAATGAGTTCCTTAAATCTGGAAAGAGAACAGTAAAGAACCAGCAACTTGACTAGTTCAGTCATCATCATCATCATCATCATCATCATCATCATATTATTATTATTATTATTATTATTATTACTATTACTATTATTATTGATGAATGGTCTTACTAAGTAGTCCTGACTGACCTAGAATTCACTATGTAGGGCTGGAGAGATGGCTTAGAGGTTGAGAGCACTGACTGCTTTTCCAGAGGTCCTGAGTTCAATTCCCAGCAACTACATGGTGGCTCACAACCATCTGTAATGAGATCTGGTGCACTCTTCTGGCATGCAAGCATACACGGAAGGAATGCTGTATACGTAATAAATAAATAAATAAATCTTAAAAAAAAATTTACTAGGTAGTCCAGGCTGTCCTGGAACTCAGAGATCCAACTGTCTCCCCTTCTTTAGTGTTGGGATTGAAGACAGGCGCCATTAAGCTCAAGCCCCATAATTAATTTTTGAAATGTTTTATTTGTGTGTGTGTGTTTGGGTATTTTGTCTACATATATGTCTATGTACCAAATGTATGCATGGTACCCTCAGAGGTCAGAAAAGGGCATGGGATCCCCTAGGACTAGAGTTACAGACAGCTGTCAACTACCATATGGGCGCTAGAAAGTGAAGCAGGGTCCTCTGGAAGAGCAGATAGGGCTCTTAACCATCTCTCCAGCCCCCATAATTAATTCTTGCTTTAACTTTGGATAATAATTTCATAACTCCACTAATTCCTTCATCAGAATTCTACAAGTTCTGAGAGCAATGGTATAAGTACCAATGTGGTTATTATAAGTTATCAGAAACCTGTACTTGTCTAATCTTCTCCATGAACCTTTGTCATCACAGATGATTATATTTTACTCTGATGTGTTCCTGAAAGTTTCTGCAAACAATATAATACAAAAGTGCTTCAGCTTCAAAGAGGTTCATGGGAAAATGTGGTTAAGAGCTTGTTTTATTATGCAGTTATTCCTGTGGCAAAAAAAAATTCAAAATCATGATTGCTAACACTATAGCAGATAGCAAGAACTATAAACAAATTTCTAAGAACTTGAAAAAAACTTCTAAAGTATTTTAACCAACAGAATGTTTAGTATCATTTAATTGACGTTTTCCAGGTAACATACCACATAAATTAGTTTATTGCTTCCCTTTTCATAAGGCAAAGAGATAAAGAATTTTCAGGAAGAGCTGGGTGTTATAACATGCTACTTGGGAGGCTGATACAAGAGGGTCACTTAAATCCAGGAATTCAAAGTCAGCCAGGTCGACATAATGAGACTATGGTGGTTCGAATACCTATGACCCCCCATAAACTCATGTGCTTAAATGCTCAGTTAATAGGGAGTGGCACTATTAGGAAGTGTGGCCTTGTTGGAGTAGATGTGGCCTTGCTGAAAGAAGTGTCACTGTAAAGGCAGGCTTTGAAGTCTTATATGCTCAAACTAGTGTGACAGTCTCCTTGTGCGGCCTGTGGATCATGATGTAGAACTCTCAGCTCCTTCTCCAGCACCATGTCTGCCTGCATGGTACAAAGTCCTGCCATGATGATAATACACTGAATCTTTGAAACTGTAAGCCAGCCCCAATTAAATGTTTTCCTTTATAAGAGCTGCCATGTCGTAGTGTCTCTTTACAGTAATAGAAACCATAAGACAGAGGGCCAATAAAAAAGGGCTCAGGCAGGGCATTGTTGGCACATGTCTTTAATCCCAGCACTTGGGAGGCAGAGGCAAGGAGATTTCTGTGAGCTCGAGGCCAGACTGGTCTACAAAGCAAGTTGCGGGACAGCTAAAGAGTGAAACCCTGTTTCAAAAAATAAACAAACAAGCAAACAAACAAATGAACAAACAGGGCTCCGAGCATAAGAGGCTTACTCTTGCTGTTCTGAGTGCATGCCCACACTCTCTGCCATCTGAGAATGAGGGGAAAGAAGCATCTGCAAGTCAGGAAGAGAACTGATACAGTGGCATAATCTTCTGGTGTCTTGGTTTTAGACTTCCCAGCCTCCATAACTGAAATAAACTTCTTTAAGCCAAAAGGGGTGGGGGAGGCTCAGGTGGTTGTCACAATGATTAAGTAGATAAAGATAGTTGCCATGAAAGCTGGTGACCTGAGTTTGATACCAGAACCCATAGATAAAGGTAGAAGAAGACAAGAATCTACAAAGTTGTCTCAGACCTCTACACATATGCTACAGCATACAAGCCTCTCCCCACCCTACACAAGTATTCAACATACAAAATTTTTTTATAAAGTCATAAAGGCTAGGGATAGATCAGTGCTAGAGCATTTGCTTGGTTCTGGGTTTGAATCTAGAACTACAAAAGAAAAAAAAAATTCAAAGTGTTAGCCAAGTGATCCCAAAGTGAAACTGAAATCAGGAAGTAGACTTTTATATAAAATTTATCTTGAGACATTTGTCAAAAATAAGGCAAGGTTTGAACATTAGACTACACAAGATCACATTAAACTAAAACAATCCCTATCTATTTAGCCTGGGGGATCAGGTACCCTCACAGAAACACATATGTAGGCAAAACACCAATGTACATAAAATAAAAACAAACCAACTGTCTATAAAGAGAGAGAGAGAGACCATGATTCAATCGAGTATACAATGGATGAAGAAAGAATGTCTCTTTAAACCGTTATTTCACTGTATCTCCACATGATCTAGGGAACCACTCCTCCCATCCTGACAACAGTCAGTCTCCAGCTAAGCAATTTGTCTACTGTGACAAGTTATAAGGACTGGAGTAAATCTCAATCTGTGGTAAGAACCAATTTTTATACTTTCCAACCTATTACAAATCCATACTTTAATAAATTTGTTTAAATGTTTATCTACCATATATGTATGCACAGATGTTGTGGGGGGGGGTAGCATACACATATGCCACATTCTTTTCGGGGGCATGGTGGACAACGGCAGGGTATCTCTACATAATCCTGACTGTCCTGGAACACACTATGTAGAACGGACTGATGAGAAACTCATAGGGATCCTGCCTGCTTCTAGCTCCCCAGTGCTGGGATTAAAGGTGTGTGTCATCGTGTCTAGCAACTTGTCATGCACTTATGTGGAAGTCAGAGGGCAGCTTGTAGGAGTCAGGTCTTCCATCATGTGGGTCCTGGGATCAAACTCAAGATTGAAGGCTTGAAGGCAGGCACCATTATCCATTGAACCATGTCACTGTCCCAAAACTAAGTCCTTTATAAATTACTACAAACTACAAAGATGTCATAATTATATCAAATTGTTGTACAAATTCCTACAAGTGTTCTCTTTATTTTTATCACTGACTTGTCATGAACTGATTCTATTGCATGCCCTTTGAGTAGCCGCTAGCCAAAGCGCTTAAAATATTGATTTTCTAACACCACAGTTTAAATTAATAACAATTCCCAGCTAACTCCCTTAACAAAGAAAAATCTCTAAACTAATAATAGGGGCTAGAGATATGACTTAGCAGTTAAGAACTCTTATCGTGCCAGGTGGTGGTAGTGCACATCTTTAATCCCAGCACTTGGCAGGGTGGATCTCTGTGAGTTAGGAGCCAGCCTGGTCTACAGAGTGAGTTCCAGGACAGCAGGACTGACCTCCTTGAACTCATACATGCATGTACGTGGTGCACTTACACATAAAATGATTTTTAAAAAATACATAGAAGATGCTGAAGAAATGGCTTAGTGGCTAAAATCACTGCTCTTTCAGAACCTGAGTTCAGTTCCCAGCACTCACAAGTCAGCTCACAACTGTCCGTAACATCAATTCCAGATGATCTGACACCTTCTTCTGGACTCCACAGGCACCAGAAGCATACATGGTACACAGATATACATGTAGGCAAAACACTACACATTTAAATTTTTACTTTAAAAATATGTGTGAAAAAAGTATAAAATACTATCTTTTTCTACTATAATATTTAAATTGCTGAGCATTTTAGTAGTTTAAATACATTAAAATTAGTAACTCAAAATTGTAGAGCAACTTCACAAAGTAAAAGAACAAAATCCACTGCTACCCACTTTAACCAATCACAAGGTAAGAACTGGAGACACATGTTTCTGATAGTCCAGAAAGTAAAGTACACATTCGAGCCCAGGAGTGGTGCTAAGGATTCCTACTTGTGAGCACAGACAGCACACACTAGGGCATGCTCAGTGCCAGGTATCTTTAAATGACACCAGCACTGAAACAACTCAATATCAACACTTCTAGATCTCCTGCTTAAATTACATGCTTCTGAAAACACCTGGGTCACCGTCTTTCTTTACAGACAATGAAGAGTTACAGAGATGCTCAGTGATTAAGAACATTGTCTGCTCTGCCTGAAGACCCAGGTTCAATTCCTAGCACCTACATGGTGGTTCACAATCATCTGTAACTCCAGTTCCAGAGGATTCTATGACCTCTTCTGGCCTCTGTCTCCACCAAGCACACAAATGGTGTACTTTACATACAAAAACCACTAATAATTAAAAGAGAAAAAAAATACTTACAGTTCCTTTAAGTGAGTCTGAGAAAAAGCATTTTCTTGGATAGACATTATAGCATTGTTGTTCAAATCTCTGAAATCAAGAGAAATGCAAAATCAGTAGCCATCTCTATAGTAAAGCTACATAAATGCTTTATTGTTCATGTACACCTCCCAGGGACAGCAAAAGTTGTTTTGTTTTGAGGCAATCTCAGTATGCAACCCTGTCTGGCTTTAAACTTGCTATGTAGACCAGGCTGACCTCAAACTCAGGAAAATTTGCCTGCCTCTGTCTCCTGAGGACTGAGATTAAAGGCAGGCACCACACCTAGCACAAAGATTTTGCAGTGAGTAAATATATATGAAATACTTACAAATACTCAAGGGATTCAAGACCAATGAATGCTTTCTGTGTAATTGACTTAATCTGGTTTCCTTGTAAGATTCTGAAATAAAATAAAATAAAATTAATTAAATATTTATCTATACAAAGTATACTAAGTTAAAAGTTTATAGTGTGGCTTAGTAACAAATTTTTAAATTACTTTTAATTATGTGTCTGTGTGTAGATGGTGGGGTAGAGGTATGTTCATGTGAGTGCTGTGTCTATGGAGGCCAGAAGAGGACATCAGACCCCTTCAAGTGGAAGTTACAGGTGGTTATGAGCTGAGAACCAAATTCAGGTCCTCTGAAAGAACAGAAAACATTCCTAACCTCTGAGCCATCTCTTTAGCCCCTTTAATGGCTTTATTGAGACATAACTGAGAGAAAAAACTATACACACTGAATTGGGGCTTAATGAAAGCAAGCATTTTTTTTTCTTTTTTTTTTTGGTTTTTCGAGACAGGGTTTCTCTGTGGTTTTGGAGCCTGTCCTGGAACTAGCTCT
>NW_004949158.1:628240-631915 GCF_000317375.1 Microtus ochrogaster
CCTGCCTCTGCCTCCCAAGTGCTGGGATTAAAGGCGTGCGCCACCACCGCCCAGCCAGCAAGCATTTATTTTAAAGAAAGTTATGAATTTACTAGTTAATGCAAAGCGCAACATGAAAACTCTCGACATTTCAGAGCTCCTCTGAGCTCCTCTGAACAGTCATCCTATCCACTAAACTGCTGATAACTTTGCCACTGCTACATGAGGTTAAATTCCCCACTTCTCTCCTTAATAAAAGATGGTCAGATTAAAGACATTCAGACAAGTATAAATATTTGGAGAAAACCTTCTCAAAAAGATGTAAAATGCTTCATAAGAGAGAATATTTTCTCCTATTACTAGACATATTCCCCACATATCTCATGATTAAACATACTACTGCTCAACTACACTTTCTGAAAGCATTTATTTCTCTTACTTGAATGGAAAACTCTATCCTGTAACTTATTCAAATCCTGCATGATTTAGAATGCAAACTTGTCACTATAGAAATCAAGTATGGCGGGAGGCTGGAGAGATGGCTCAGTGGTTAAGAGCACTGGCTGTTCTTCCAGAGGTACTGAGTTCAGTTCCCAGCAACCACATGGTGGCTCACAACCATCTGTAATGAGATCTGGCTCCCTCTTCTGGCGTGTGGGCATACATGGAGGCAGAATGTTGTATACATAATAAATAAATAAATCTTTAAAAAAAAAAAAAAGAAATCAGTATGGCAGTTCCTCCAAAAACTGAAAATAGAACTACCTTGTCCTAGCTAAGCTACTGGTAAATATATACCTGAATGACTCTGAGTCAATATGCCACAGCCTAGGTGTCCACTGAAACATGGATGGATGAAGGAAAGGTAGCACATATATACAACACAATTTTATGCAGCCATAAAGAAAAATGGAAGTTTCGAAATTTGTAGAAAAATGGATACAACCAAATGTTTTCTCTCATATGCAGAGGCTAGACTTAGAATTATATACATGTGTGTAATAAATGTGTTTGTAGGTCATAAAACTGAAAAAGGTATCACGAGAGGGTTGGAAGAGATCTTAAGGAGGGTGGGAAATACAGCATGGTACATAAGTCCTAAGAAAGCAGAAGGAACTACCTGGATGTAAAAACGAATCACCCAAGCAGAGAGGAAATGGGAAGAGGACAGTAGGGGAGGGGGATGAATGAGAACAAGGAATAATAAAACATATGGATGGATAACATTCTATGATAAAACCTATCTCTTACAATGCTAACCTGAAACTAAGAAATAAAAAAATACATTTCCATAGGAATACTTTACAAATAAAAAGCACCTAAACAATAACAAACTATTTGACAAGCAAACAAAGCTCCTTCCTTTAGGAGATGATAGAAAGCCTCAGACTTTCTAGCCATATAAAAAACACATTATCCGGAGGCAGAAATCCTTAATAAATAAATATATTTAAAAAAAAAAGTTAAAAAAACCACATTATCCAATAACATTTAGAATTGCTCCTTGAAAAGACCTTATATACACAAACACCACAGATACATACAATTTAGTGAGACTTTTGAGTCCAGCAAAGGCTTCACTAGCATCTTCTATGGCCCATGAAATTTCATTGTTTCTCAAATCTCTGAAAGTGTCAAGGAGAAAAAAGTTGTTAATCAATATGACTACCATACACTAGGCAAGATCATGGTATGGCAGCATAAAAGGATACATGCTAATTTTGACCCTTGTTTTAACAATTATTACAGTGAAAACTCAGTCCTACTTTTTTTTTTTTTTGGTTTTTCGAGACAGGGTTTCTCTATGGCTTTGGAGCCTGTCCTGGCACTAGCTCTGTAGACCAGGCTGGTCTCGAACTCACAGAGATCCACCTGCCTCTGCCTCCCGAGTGCTGGGATTAAAGGCGTGCGCCACCATCGCCCAGCTCAGTCCTACTTTTTAAAGGATTATTTTTGATAAATACAGAAGAATTAATAAATTAAGCAGGCGTGTTAGCACATGCCTTTAGTCCAGCACTCAGGAAGTAGGCAGCCTGACCTACATAGTGAGTTCCGGGATAGCCAGAACTTCATAGAGAAACGCTGTCTCAAAAATAAAAACAAACAAACAAATAAGCAAAAAAAAAAAACAAAAAAAAAAACCAAATAAGCAAGCAAGCCAAGCAACCTGCTAAGGTTACTAATCTTTCTAGTTAACCACATCTAATTGTATTAGCCTATTAAAAATTGTAGACAGGATCCTACATAAAGAAGGGTTTCAAGATAAAGAAGATAGATAACAGCTTACAAATGTAATTTTAGATTAATGGGATTTCTGGGTGTTTCAAGCCTTCCTCTGGGCCCTTAACCTTAAAATAGCTCAAAAAGTAATACCAACACAAAGCTTCACAGCTCAAGAGCAATCCAACATTCCCCTTGGGAATCAAAAAATGGTATGCCCATGTGCTAGAGCAGTCACTGTGTTTTCTTGAAAACTATGGTCTTTTAAAATCCACCATTCCATTCTCAGAGGAAGTACAATTGTATATATCATGTGCTGATAAAATATCAGTTATATTAAAAATATTCAATCACAAAAAATTTAATCAGTTTTCTTCCTAAAGCCATCTTACACTAAACTAAGACACAGGCTTTCTGATTTATAAGATTACATAAAGAGGCTTCTTTTTTTTTTCCAGACAGGAGACAGGGTTTCTCTGTGTCACAGCCCTAGCTGTCCTGGAACTAGCTCTTGTAGATGAGGTTGGCCTTGAACTCACAGAATGCTGAGATTAAAGGTGTGCGCCATCACCACTCAGCTGAGAGATTTCTTCTTAGCCCTCTTCAAGCAAAACGCTAACATAGCTCATAATTAGTAAGTAATGGTGGCACATACCTTTAATTTCAGCACTCCAGAGGCAGAACTCTCTGAGTTTAAGGCCAATTTGGTCTACATATACAGGTATGTGTTTTTGTATATGTGTATGTGTGTGTAGGTTTGAATGAGAAATGGCCCCCTTGGGCTCCTACAGCTGAATGCTTGATCCTCAGTTAGTGGAACTATTTGGGAAGGATTAGAGGGTGTGGCTTTGTTTGAGGAGGTATCACTGGGAATGGACTTTAAAATTTCAAAACCAGGTCAGGTCCAGTCTCATTCACTTTATCTCCATTTTGTAGATCAGATGTAAGCTCTCCATTACTGCTCCAGTGCCCTGCCTGCCTGCCTGCCTGCCGCTACATGTTCCCTGCCATGACAGTTATGGACTTACCCTCTGAAACTATAAGAAAGTCCCCCAATTAAATGCTTCCTTTTATAAGTTGCCTTGGTCATAGTGTTTCTTTCCTTTTTTTAAGATTTTATTTATTATTATGTATATAGTGTTCTGCCTGCATGCCAGAAGAGGGCACCAGATTCCATTATAGATGGTTGTGAGCCACCATGTAGTTGCTGGGAATTGAACTCATGACCTCTGGGAGAGTACACTGTGCTCTTAACCTCTGAGCCAGCACTCTAGCACGTCATAGTGTTTCAACACAGCAGTAGAACTAAGACAGGAGTCGGTATCAAGAACTGGGGTACTGGTGTGACAGGCCTGACCATACTGTTATTTAAAGAGATATGGTAAGCCGGGCGGTGGTGGCACACACCTTTAATCCCAGCACTCGGGAGGCAGAGGCAGGCAGATCTCTGGGAGTTCGAGTCCAGCCTGGTCTACA
>NW_004949158.1:632015-641371 GCF_000317375.1 Microtus ochrogaster
AAAAAAAAAAAAAAAAGATATGGTAGACTTGGGACTTTGGATGAACAAAGCAGTTGAATGCTATAGTAGAGCTTAACTGGGCCACCCTAGTAGGAGCATGGAAGACTGAAGTGCTGAGAGCAATGTGTCCTATGAAGACCTGGTTCAGAAGGTTTCAGAAGAGAAGAATATTAGAGACCATTCTTGTGATGTGTTGGCAAAGAATGTGGCTGCTTTCTGCCCTTTGTCCAAAAAAATCTGTCAAAGACTAAATTGAAGAGGTTTGGACTAATGTCACTGGTAGAGACTTCAAAGCAGCCTAGCACTAACTGTGCTATGTGGTTATCAGTGATCACTATCACACAGATCTACAATGAAAAGGAGCCAATAATGCAAAGAGAAATAGAAAATAAAATATACAGTTGGGGTGGGGAGTACACTGGAGTGTATGTAACACTGGAGCCAAGCAAGGCCACAAAGATGAGAAGTTTAAAGAAAGGTCTGATGCTAAATGGAATAAAAGGAATGGTACCTCAAAGCAAAAACCAACTCAGCTAATCCTACAACTTATAAAAAGGAAAGTTTATGTCACAAAGGAAATCACCAAGTCAAAGCTTATGCAAATGTAACTCATGGAAGAGACCATGTTTTAGCCCACACAGTGGAACTTCACACTCTGGCCACACTGCTCTGGTTTGATCAAGGATACAGGAAAGGAATTGTAGAATATCCCTCAGCAATTAGGGAAAGTCGCTTAGGCAAGGTGTGTGGCAGGGGAGTCCCTTCATGGTGGCCCAAAGAGGCAATTTCATGAAGCTATTAAGGTGAAACCTGGGTAATTACATTGGAGATCCCAAGATGATGGCGATGCCAGAACTATAGACACCTGTCAAGAGCTATAGACAGGTGTAGAACCCGCCAGAGAAACGTGCTGCAGTCAACAAAGCTGGAAAAGTGGGATATAAAAAACCATCTACACTGGGCATAGAGATACAGAATTTGGAATTTGCCCTGCTGGGTTTTGGTCCTGTTTTGGTCTAGTGTTTCCTATGCCCCCTTTTCTCTCTTTTGGAACGGTAATGTACATTCTGTACCATTGTATGTTGGAAATATTTGATTTTTGATTTTACAGGGAATTATAATTAGAAGACTGCCTTGAGTCTCAGATGAGACTCTGGACTTTTTAAAGTGTTGAGACAATGAAAGACTATGAGGGCTTCTGAAGTTGAACTAAATGCATTTTTCATCATGATATTGCTAACAACTGTATAGGGCCAGGGAGTGGAATGTGGTGGTTTGAATGAGAACAGCCCCCATAGGTTCATATGTTTGAATGTTTGATCTCCAGTTAGAACTGTTTGAGAAGGACTGGGTTATGTATGTCCCTGCTGGAGGAAGTGTGTCCTTACTGGAAGGGGTGTGTGGCTTTGTTAAAGGAGGTATGTCACCAGGGTTTTTGGTTTTGAGGTTTCAAAAGCCCACACAGACCCAGTCTTTCTGTCTTCTGTCTGGGGATCAAGATATGAGCTCACAGCCACTGCTCCGGTGCCATGCCTGCCTATTGCCACACTTCCTGCCACACTCCCTGCTATGATGTTCATGAACTAACCCTCTGTAACTGCAAGAAAAGCCCCAATTAAATGCTTTCCTTTATAAGAGTTGCCTTAGTCATAGTGTCTCTTCACAGCAATAGAACTAAGTAACTAAGTATAATAGTAACTAGACAGTGTGCATCATAAATATGAGAGTATTTTCTCATATTTTTTATGTCTCCTTCTCATTGGTGGTTAGGTCCCAAAATTTGGAGCCTATCTTTTTCCTGAAACCATTTATTAATTTTGAATGTAATAATCACCAAGTATTCTAATCAAGAGCCATTAAGAATTTAAATTATGAGAAAGGGGCCCCTAAAAGGGACAAAAGACATTCTTAGGGGGAAGGGATAGAACCCAGGAGATATAAAGTAGGAAGAGGAAAAACAAAGTAGAAATGTTTACATGGGAAAGGAAGCAGGGGAGCAGGGGAGTATGAGGAGAAGAGGGAGAGGAAGGGTGGGAAAGAGTCAATTAAATCTATGGATATGGTTTTAACTAAACACACCAAGGCTGAGGGAGTCTCATGGAGAGGGAGTGCAGATGCAAGGGCAGGAAGAAGGGGTGGAATGCTGGCATGACACAGCAGAACAAGCTTACTCTCAGAAGCGGTGCTCACCCACATAAAATGAGGCCCATCCTGGAGAAAACCAGCTGTCAAAGGGTTATCACTGTCCCAAAACTCACCCCCCCACACCCAACCCTTGGTCTCCTGAGCAGGTCCTGCTTTTCCCCATCCTCTTCTACAGTGCCTGGTAGATAAGTGCTTCTCAAGAACACAAACCTCTTGTAAGACTTGTCCTGTACTCTGGTATTACACATGTGCTACTAGTGCAATAAAGTGAAGGCTGGCTGCCCAGATACATAATTTATCTAAGAAAATAAATTTCATAAAGGAAAAAAGATGAGGTCTCACAGACACAGCTACCTGAGCCAGATTTCTGTAAGCAATGAAATTCATCAATGGTCCTGCTCCACTGAACAAGATTAATAATCAATCGACAGCAGCAGCAGCAGCAGCAGCACATGGACACACACTTCACACACACACACACACACACACACACACACACACACACACACACACCATTTAGCCAAGCATGATAGTGCATGCCTATAATCCCTGTACCTGGAAGGCAGAGTTAAGCTACACACTGAGATGACATTAGTTTCTTTTAGGCAAAGCATGAAGATGTAGCTCAGCAGTAAAGTGCTGGCCTAGCACGCTCAAGTTTTACACCATAGCACTGCCCCCAAAGAACCAAAAATCACACACATGAAAAAAGACACGCAGCAAACTATCACAGTGAGCAGACTGCTACCACTATCCACCTACATCCTTCCAGACAAGGCTGGAGTTCTGGTATACTACCCACCAAGAGAACAAGCAATGACTGCATTCTAACACTGCCAACTGGCATGGAAAGGCTTTCATGTTATGAGATTAACTCAGAATTAAAGTGTAAGCTGCAGTAAAATTTATTTATGGGATAGAGAACAAAAGAAGCACAAAATACTAGCATATATCCATTTTCATACTGATTATTTTCATTCATTTGCTTAGTTTCAATCTAAAACAGATTTTAAAAAACAAAACAAAAACTTACAGTGTTTGAAGATTGGAAAGAAACCTAAATACACCATCAGCAATATGAGTGACTCTATTGTCGCCTAAATTCAATCTCTCCAGTAAACTCAAACCCACAAAGGCAGATTCATCAAGGCGGGTCAGTTGGTTATTGGACAAATCCCTAAAAAACAAAAAACATTGAATGTCAAAAATTATTGTATTTAGCCCAACCTATAAATTTTACTCCATTGACATGCTAAGTTTAGGGTTTCTAACAAAGACCGAAGAAATACGGATGCTAGCTCTCATGACTACCATGAGCTAAGTAATTTACTCCAATCTGCTCTAGTCTCACACCCTCCCATGAAACACCACTCAACACTTACAGTTCAGAGAGTCTCTGGCAGAACTCCCATGCGTCGGGGCTGATTCTTTCAATAGCATTCTGGCTCATATACAGTTGCTGTAACATTCGCAAGCCATATA
Source organism: Microtus ochrogaster (assembly GCF_000317375.1). Lineage (NCBI taxonomy): Eukaryota > Metazoa > Chordata > Mammalia > Rodentia > Cricetidae > Microtus > Microtus ochrogaster. The sequence continues at coordinate 635,643 of NW_004949158.1, forward strand.
GCCACCCCTTGCTCACTCCTGTAAGGTTATTATGTTCCAGTTCTCTGTTCAATTATAGAGAGAAGTGAGTAACTTAAAACAAGACGTTCAATACCAAGATTTTAAATCTCCCTTAAATGCTTTGACAAACAGACACCTTTGCTGAACTCTAGTGACCCAAGAAACTTAAGATCTAGCCCTAAAGAGACTAAGTATCTATAAAACAAACACACCAAGTGGTATTGGATTTCTGATTCAGATAAATTTTGGTGAGTCAAAACAATGTAATTTATATTGAAAAACTTAACAAAATTACCAGTTAAATAAAAAAAAAACAACTTAAAAGTCTCTATGAAAGCATGGGTGAGGCCATGCTTCAGCCTTGGAGGGGAGGAGGAAGGGGAAGAAAGTGAAGGTTTTAGCATGGTATCTCACATCAGAAAAACCATGTATCTCTGTTAACTAAGCAACTACACTAGCTATTTACACTAGCTATTAAAAGCCCAGCAAGGGTCCTCCCAACTCTCCCCATCCCAGTACTTACAACTCTTCCATATTATTCAAGCCAAAAAATGCTCCATCTTTGAGTATGCTAATTCCATTTCGCTGCATTTTCAATGAGCGTAAAGAATCAAGACCTTGGAAGGTGAGGCCTTCTACAGTTTTAATCCTGTTTCTTTTCAGCTCCCTTGAACAGAATATTTCAGTTAGAAAACTGGCTGAGTTACTCTAACAGTAATTTAAACAGAAAAACAGCTGTAGAGGAAAACTTGTCTCTTACAATCCATAATTTTGATACTCACAAGAATTGGAGATGAGGCAGCTTGAAGACTTTAGGTGGAATCATGCTAATTCGGTTACGATTTAATTTTACCACTAATAAAGAACCCGATAAATTGTCAAAGCAACCGGCCTCCAAGGTGGTTATCCTATTATTACTCAAATTCCTAAAATGACAAGGTAGCAGCAAAAGAAAAGAAACAGTGATAACTAACCAAAGTCTGTAATTCTGGCTCCAATTCCATCACTTAACTATACACATTTTGTCAAATCATTTAACTGCTATCCCCCCAAATCATGCTTTTTTTTAATGTCAGAAAAGTCATGTGCCAAGGTTGTAACGAAGTCATGGGACACACACATCATGCAAAGGTATGAACACCAATCATCGTGCTTATTGTGTGTGTATTCATGTGTATATGTTGTCCAGGTGAATGTGCATAATGTGGGGGGGGGGTTTAGAGACAAGAGCAGTACGGGGAAGAGAGGACTACCTCTACCATTCTCTGACTTTAATACCTCAAGACAGGGTCTTTCCTGAAACCAGAAGCTCAGTCACTCATGGAATCAGAAGTCCATCATTTTGGCTAGACAGGCTGGCTGGCCATCGAACTCTCACTACCCCCAATGCTGGAGTTATAGACACACACAGCCATGTCCCTATTTTCATATGGGTGCTCAGGACCTTGTGTTTGCAGAACCAAGCATCTGTACCCACTGGGCAATTTCCTCAGCCCCTAACTATTATTTTAGTCACAAACTACTTAATTGTTTTCTCCCTACATCTACAAAATTAATTCTGTTAGGGCTGAAGGTACAGCTCAGAGATGGAATGCATATGGCAAGGTCCTGGGGGTTTGAGCCCTGATATTGAAAAACATGGGGAAGGTGAGACATGGTGGTATATACCCTTAATCCCAGCACTTATAAGACAGAGGCAGATGGGTCTCTATGAGTTTGAGGCCAGCCTGGTCTACCTGATAAGTCCCAGGCCAGCCAGGAAAACACAGTGAAACCCTGTCTCAAAACAAATGGGGAAAAAGTAAAGGTCTACTTCATTTAGGATGTTACAAGGTAGTGTGAATGAGTATGCTTTAGAAACTGGCATGCAAGCTAACTAACATCATCATTACACAGGATAAGCTACTATTTAACAAACAATAACAAAGCATTCCTAGTTTACTTTTTACAAAACTGCTGATTAGGACTGGAGGTGTGACTCATGGGACAGCAACTGCCTAGTGTGACAAGATATTGATTTGGTTCCCAGTTCCAAAATGAAAAACTCTCAAACTAAATCTTGTGCTGACAAGATGGCCTAGCATATAAAAACACTTGCCAAACAAGCCTAACAACCTGAGTTTCATCTCTGGGAAACAAAGAAAGATGGAAGAAAAAATTGAGCACTATTAGCGCACACCTTTAATCCCAGCACTAGGGAGGCAGAGGCAGGGAGATCTCTTCAGTTCAAGGGCAGACTGGTCTACAGAGCCAGTTCCAGGACAGCAGGGACACAGCTGCACAGAGTTGTCCTCTGACCTTCAGACTCTCACTGTAAGATATTACATCACCCCATGTACAATAACAAACAAGTCAATGTTACAAATCTCAAACTTTGCTCTCAATGCCTAGTAATTTTTTTTCTGGCAACAGAGTACTCTTTCTTTTCGGGTAAAGTAGAAGAATAAATAACTCCAAAAGCCCAAAACTAAGCTTATTTTACACGTGAATATCAAAATTAAATAAACAGCAGACATTTGAGGGAATGCACTTTAAAGAGAATCCAGAAAGCAGGCAGTGCCCAGCCCACTGTTCCCTTGCAGTTTACTCAATAAATTATCCTTCCAATCAATTCAGTAACTCTAGGTCTCTATTTTACTTACAGGTATTTCAGCGACATTTGAGGAAATGAAGACATCTTGATTTCTGTTATTATATTGGAACTGAGGTCTAAACTCTCGAGAGCAGAGTAAAGCTGAAGTGCTTCTGAATTTATTTCTGGTATTAAATTATGGACTCTATAAAACAAGGATTACACTGAAGTTATTGCCAATGACCCATTTCAGGCCACAAGGAAACTAAACAATTAGAAGAAAACGTATGGACTTTTTAAAAACAAATAACAGGTACTGTTATAGTCCAGTGACAGCAGATTGATAGGAGGTGTTGGTTCTCTAAAACACATACACACACCAACATACAATTCATAATTTAAAAAATATGAAGTCTTAACTTACAGTGAAAGCAGAGTAATATTAGGTGTTGGTTCTCCAAAGTATGGGATCTCTGTTAGTTCATTGTAATTCATTTTCCTAAGCAAAAGAGAAAACAGTTTTGAAATTTTAATGGTAGATATTACCTCCTGAATTCTGGTTTTTTTTTTTTTTTGGCTAATATGTTAGTGTATCCAAATTCGGAAAAGTCTATGACGCAGAATAAGTTAGACTAATATAAAATGTGGTTTTGGAGAAATTAGAACTTTTCTTCTTTTGTGTAAGACTTTTATTATTTCTAATGACATGAGAAGAAGAGGGTTTTACACATTAAGTGCAGTGCATCCCCTGAAGCTTAAGTTACAGGTGGTAGTAAGTCACCCAATATGAATGATGGGAATCAAAGTCAGGTCCTCTACTAACCTGAGCCATCTCCCCAGCTCTGAGAAATTAGAAATTTTAATGTGTTACTCCATAGTAAATGGCTTACCATTAAAATCAGTATTAAAATCAGCTAGATGTGTTTTTAGCATACCTGTAATGCCATTACTTGGGAAAAACAGAAAAGAGAATGTAAGTTCAAAGTCAGCCTGGATTATAACAAAAAGACCCTGTCTCAAAAAGCAATAGCAACAACAACTACAAAAATCAGTATTACAAAGGCTTGTTCCAGATATGACGATGACACACGCCAGCAATCCTAGACTTTAGAAGATGGATGTAGATGATGCATACGTTCAAGGCCAGCCTACACAGTACATTCTAGACCAGTCTAAGCTATGTAGTAAGATTCCATCTTTTTAAGAAGGGGGGTTGAAAGGCCAAAGAGTTATGGTTTCATTGTTAAGAACACTGGATGTTCTACCAGAAATCCCAGGTTTGATTCCAGCACCCATATGACAGCTCACAACTGCCCTGAACTCCAGTTCCAGGGTATCTGACTTCCTGTTCTGGCCTCTGTGGACCCTGCATGCATGAGGTGCACAAACACTCAGACAAAATACCCAATCACATAAAATAATAAAAACATTTTTTAAGGGAGTTAAGAAGTGCTGTAATTATATTTTAATTTTAAAAATGTTTAAAAAGGGGGGCTGGAGAAATGGCTCAGAGGTTAAGAGTACTGGCTGCTGGCTGCTCTTCCAGAAGTCCTGATTCAATTTCTAACAACCACATGATGGCTCACAACCATCTAGAATGAGATCTGGTGCCCTCTTCTGGCAAGCAGGCACACATGCAGAAAGAATACTGCATACTTAATAAATAAACAAATGAATCTTTAAAAACATGTTTAAAAAGGAGGAGGGTGGAGATATAGCTCAGTGATAGGAGAGTAGCATAGCTGCGAGCTGCCTCACATGGATGTTGGGAATGGAACTCAGTCCTCTGGAAGAACAGCAAGTAGTCTTAACCACTGAGCCATCACTCCAGCCCTTCTTTCAATTTTTTTCACGCATCTCTAGATTAAATATTCCCAAATTCAGACTGGAGAAATGGTTCAGGCAGCAAAGTGCTTGCTATACAAACATAAGGATCAAATTTAAATCTCTAGCACCAATGTAAAGCTGAATAGAGTAGTACACATCTGTACACCCAGTATGGAGGTGAAGGAAGTAGAAATCCCTGGTATGAATGACCAGCCAATCTAGCTGAGTCAGCGAGGTCCAGGTTGAGAGCTGCTGTTTCAAAAACTAAGGTAAAATGAGGCAGAGAACCTGAGGCTTGACAGGTCATAGGCCCTAGAGGGAAATCTACTACTATTCTGTTAAATGAACATATCAATAAAACGACTCTTAATGACATACTGCTATACCCAAAGATCAATGTATCTCTCAACCCTTATCGGAGAAGCTTATTCTCCTTGAAGCAGATGGTAATCAATGTGCAGAGAGTAAGAAACTTTGGAATGCCCAGCCCTGAATGGGATATCTGTATCATACCCCTCCCATCAAGGTTCAGGGATGTATGAAAAAGAGGGGGCAGAAAGACCTAAGAGTCAGAGGTGGCAGATGACCTCAGGAAAACAGCTGTCTTCTAACACAAAACAGGCAAATGTACACACAAACTCACATAGACAACAGCATGCACAAGACCTGCACAAGCTCAAACCAGACAAAACCCTCTGAGAACGTGAACACAGAGTCCCACTCCAAGATAAAAAGCTGTTTACAACTGGTAACTGCTGGGAGAAAAAATCAGTTTGTTTTCAGTGGAGTGATATTGAGTACATCAACCACATCAAGGAAGGCTCCATGTTCAGGAATAGCTAGCCAACACAAATTACCATGTTTGTTTAGAGATTTTACTTGCTTGCTTATTTGTTTGCTTAGTCTTTGTTTTTTAAGAGAGAGAAAGAGCACTGATTAGGTGCAGAAGCAAGTGGATTTTGTTAATTCAAAGCCAGACTGATTTACAAGCTGAGTTCCAGCACTCAGGAGATAGAAGCAAGGGGTGGGGTGGATCTCTGAGTTCAAGGCCAGCCTGAGCTACTGTAAATTCCAGGACAGTCAGGGCTACACAGAAAAGCCCTGTTTCAAAAGAAGAACAAAGTCAAAAACAAGAAAGAGAGAGGAAAACATGAAGTTGGGTGGGGAGATGTGTGAGGATCTGGGAGGACTTGGAGGAAGGGAAAGAATATGGCCAATGTAATTCTCTCTCTCTCCTTGTTCTTCTTGTTCTTCTTCTTCTTCTTCTTCTTCTTCTTCTTCTTCTTCTTCTTCTTCTTCTTCTTCTTCTTCTTCTTCTTCTTCTTCTTCT
>NW_004949158.1:641471-663556 GCF_000317375.1 Microtus ochrogaster
TCTTGTTCTTGTTCTTGTTCTTGTTCTTGTTCTTGTTCTTGTTCTTCTTCTTCTTGTTCTTCTTCTTGTTCTTGTTCTTCTTCTTCTTCTTCTTCTTCTTCTTCTTCTTCTTCTTCTTCTTCTTCTTCTTCTTCTTGTTCTTCTTCTTCTTGTTCTTCTTCTTCTTCTTCTTCTTCTTCTTCTTCTTCTTCTTCTTCTTCTTCTTCTTCTTCTTCTTCTTCTTCTTCTTCTTCTTCTCCCTTTCCCCTCCATAACCCACTAAATAAATATCCAACTTTACTCTGCATGGTGTGCCCATCCATGTCTCTGTCACTCGCCCACTACTACATGGCTCCCTGCCTGGGACCAGCCACCTTCACCTGCGGCCTGGTCTCATGGTGTGCCCATCTATCTTGTCTCTCCTTGTGGCCTGCTGCAGTCACTCAGGGAACTGCACCATCTCTGCCTGGGACTGGCTGCTCTCAGGACCGCTGCCTGCCACCATATGGCCTGCTGCCACTGCTCGGAGACCTGCAGCATTTTTAATTAATCCATTATAGTCAAAATATATAAAATTCTCAAAGGACAAATAAAAACATTATTTTAAATAAAAAGGTAGGCAAGCAATTCAGGAAGACACCTAATGTTCATCTCTGGACTCCACAAGCACATCCAAGAACACAGGCAAAACAAAAACATACACCAAAAAAATACTCAAATTCATAATTGGGTTATTTCAAAGATCATAATAGTAAATAAATAAAAATAACTTACACTTCTTGTAATGTTTGTGATTCCAAGCTGATGTTCCAGTTAGACAACCGGTTATGACTCAAATCCCTGAAAAAGACAAATATACATAGCTTAGTGGTGGAAGCTGAACCTCACATAAAAATAAAACAAAACGTGAGCTATATAGATATATCAGTGTTACAGAGACCAAGATCCAGGCACTCCCTAATGTGTCCAAGGAAGGGAGGAAGTACAAAACTAAAATGGAAATACTGGAAGTCTTACTAAAGGTAAATTTTTAAAGATTCATTTTAGCCAGGTGTACAAGCCTTTAATCCCAGCACTCAGGAGGCAGACTACTCAGGCAGAGGCAGAAGTTTTAGGTCGGACTGAAGGTAGGGTTATAGGCACTCAATATGGTCCTTTGCAAGATTCCTCTCTTCAAGAGTAGTATGTGTCCTTAACTTCTGAGCTACCTCACCAGTCCCTAAGTGTGAATACAGGGCATGGTACTGAATTGTCTGTAATTCTCAGCACTAAGAAGGTAGAAGTAGGAGGCTCAGCCAATGTGAGGTTTGCCTGGTATCACAGTAAACTCTAGGACAGTCAGAATTACATAGTAGTCTCAAAAAGAAAAAAAAAAGTGTAACTGAATTTCATCATTACCAAAATAAATGCTTATGAATAAGTCCATCCAAATTTCAAAACAGATTTAATACTTTTCAATGTGTTTGTAGTAATTTAGAATATATTAATATGGTTCCATAATAAAAGCAAAAGCCAACTATGGTGATCCATACCCATAATCTCAGCACTTGGAAAGTTGAGGTAGGAGGAACATAAACCTCAATCCAACCTGGGCTGTATAACAAAAATTTTGACTCAAAAACAAACAAGCTGGGTGTGGTGGTGCACTTGGAAGGCAAAAGTAGACAGATTTCTGTATCTCTGTGAGTTCCAGACTATAAGGCTACATAGTGAGAAACTGGGACCCTGTCCCCACCCCCCCAAAAAAAGTTAAGTATAAAAGAATAAAGTCTTCAATCCTTGTCACCAGCTTCCTAACAGTTTGTCTTTTTCCAATAGTAACAAATGAAACTACTGTGTGATTGCAGCCCTCCAAATGTTTTATGCATACACAGATGATAATGCACGTTTGGTTCACTGGACCACATTGGACATTTGGTCCCTTGCTTTCTTCACTTAACAATGAGTTTATCTCCTGTAGTGATTATATAATGCCAGATTAGCTGTAAACAAATCTGAAGGTAGAAGTCACAAGTCAAAATGAGTGTTTCTATACTACAACTTGAACTGAGTTGCACATGCAATGGTGATACACAAAGGCTAACACTAGCATGTAAAGCTAACCTGTGCTCACAGCAAGAACCAATCTCAAAAAGCAAGCAAACAAAACTAATTGCATCCTTCAGGGAATTGGGTCTTCTTAAAAGGAGCTATTCAGCTTCTGGAAAAGGTAATGAATCTCATTCAAATTATGTTGATGATGGTGACAGTTTTAGCTTAATATTTATTAAGTGGTGGACAGTCTTCTGTGTACAACTAGCTAAATTAGCACAAAACTACAAGACAAATATATTTACAATCCTCACATCTGCCAAGCATGCAAACTAATAGCTTGTCAACCCAAAGTTACACAACTAAAAGTAGAGAAGCTATTTATTCAAAATTTCTTTCCATCTCAAACAAGTAGTTAGAGTAGAAATTTCACTAAAGTTCATCCTGAGCTTAAACTTTTGAACAGTCCTTTTAAAATTCACGTGGATGATTCCTGTCTTTACAATGTTACAGTGGATAGAATGTAGTCCACACGAGCTGTTTGCCCAAGAGACTTACTATATGTCTAGCAATAGGGACACACTGGAGAAACACTAAAGATCAATTTATCTCACTGTGCCGCAACAGGCAGTTGGCAAGTGTACGCAGGTTTGAATGATGTCTCTATCACAGCAGAGCAGTTTTTGAGCTAGATTCAAGCCTGCATATCTTGGCCACTTTCATTTAAGAGTGTAATTTATTTACACTCTAAGCATCGTTATTATTTTTCAATTGATGGTACCGACATCAAACTATATTTCTAATTTTAACAATTTATTTTGTGTGCATTGGTGTTTTGCCTGCATGTATATCTGTGTGATAGTGCCTGATCCCCTAAAACTGGAGACAGAAAGTTGTGAGCTGTCATGTGGTTGCTGGGAATTGAACTCAGAACCTCTGGAAGAGCAGCCAGTGCTCTTAACCTCTGAGCCATCTCTCCAGTAGGAAGGAGAGCAATCAAGAGTTAGACTACCAACAACCTGGGAAGATGACTCATTAGAAAAGATGCTTGCCATGCAAGCATAAAGAACAGGATTTGGATCCCCAATACCCACACAAATGCCATGTAGGCCCACAGAAGCCCACCTATAATTCCAGCACTCAAAAGGCAGAGACAGGGTCCCAAGAACAACCTGGCTAGCTGAGCTCTGAGTTCAGTTGAGGGACACCTGCTCAAAGAAACACTCCCAATACCAACCTTGGGCCTCCTCAATCATGTGCACCAACACTTGCACAGATACATATGTTCACACATATGCAAACATACACATAATAAGAAATTAACTACCAGGAGGAGTAAGGGTTTGGTAAGGCATCCCCGACACTGCTATGATTAAAATAAAAGCTCCATCTGTTCCCTTCAACTATCCCCAAAATGTACTTAACAATCAGTAACCTTTCCTGTATTTGTAGTGTAAACATCTCAGTGAAGGCTTTATGGCTCCGAGTTGTAGATTCCCCTCCCACTCATGCTACAGGGAAGCAGCTGCAATAACCAATGAATTATTAAAGTGCTCGGTATCATCCAAAGCCTGATGTGCCATTACTGTGGCTGTGCAGTGCTCTCAGGCTGTAAATTATTTACAGAATGCCCAGAGAAGTCACAAGCTCTGCAAGGCACTACAAAGAATTTCTGTAGCCACAAAGATACAGGAGTTTTCTTCTGCTCAGTCAGGTATGTTCACTTCTGTGTCAATAATCTTTTTGTTTTCAAGAATCATTGGACTTAGCCAGGAGCAGAGGCAAGCAGATCTCTATGAGTTAGAGACAAGCCTGGTCTACAGAGTGAGTTCCAAACAGCCAGGGCTACACAGAGAAATTTGTCTCAAAAAACTAAATAAATAAATAAAATATTAAAACCATATCTATATATTGATTCTGAACTCTGACTCTATGAAAAAGATAGCAGTAAAAAGATAGCCCACCAAAGACTTTGTCAATATATTAGGGTACACACCAATATCATATTCCCATTAACACCATTTCTAAGAATCTATTATACATATGCAATCATACAGTCTTGGAAAACTATCTACCAAGAAGTTATTGTATTTAAAAAAATTGTAAACGAAACCTACATGCTATCAAGATGAGAGAAGTTAAATAACTTACGAAAATTCCATCCTACAGAGTTCTCTGGAGCCAGTTAAAATATACAACACATATTTATATAAACTATACAGTGGCTTCATTTATGTTTCAAAAGGAAAAAGATCGATCTGTAAAACGCCTACCCAACAAATAACAGTGGTTTTTCTTAACTGTGACTAAAGAACTTTTACTTTCCCACTTCAAATGTCCCCGTTCTATTTTAAAATTTGACCATGAAAAAAACCTGCTTAAAAACAAACTCATCCTAAGTGGTCAAAGGCCTAAGTAACTGAGTGCTCAGCTGCGGATGAGCCATCCATCAACCTCCCCACTCCCACACAGCCATCCAAGGCTCAGAGAGCATCTCCAAGGAGAGCTAGTGGATGGAGAGGAGAACTATGAAATGTTAACTTCCAGACATGATATGGCTATTGCACTCACTAACTTGCAACTGCTGTGCTATCTGCACAAAATCTTACCAGCCAAAATTTCAGCACGAATGCGGAGGAGCACCCCCAACATCATGCCCAACCTCAGCAGAGGAGCTACTGACAACCTATGACTGAAGGAGAGAGAGTCACTCACAAACACACATAATTTAAAACAATAAAATAAATCTTTTAAAAAATAACAGGCTAGGTGTAGTGATACACACCTGAAGTCCCAGCACTCTGAGACCAAGGCAGGAAGACTGTAAATTGGACAACATATAGTAAGATTGTATCTCAAAACAAAACAAAAATCAAAAGGAGAGACAACAAAAAAGTCTAAAAATAATGGGACAATGCTGTTGATTATATCCTATACTACACATATAATATATATAATATCCTATACTATACATTTTCCATTATTTGTGAGCATTTCTGAGAATCAATTGAGTTCATGTCTTTTTCGGAGACTATTATTATGAAGTTAAAACTTTTAAATGTGAAATAGACATTAAAAACAAGCTATTTCCAGGCAGTGGAGGTGCACGCCTTTAATTCCAGCACTCAGGAGGCAGAAACAGGTGGATCTTTGAGTTGGAGGCCAGCCTGGTCTACAAAGTAAGTTCCAGGACAGACAGAGACAGAGAAATCCTGTCTCAAAAAGCAAAACAAAAGCTATCTTACCACTTAAAAGTCTTCGTTTAAGGGCTGGTGAGATGACTCAGTGGGTAAAGGCACTTGCTGCACAAGCCCGATAACCTAAGTTCTAAGTTGATCCCTGGAGCCCAAGGTAGAGGAAAGAACAGATTCCACAAAGCTGTTCTCTGACCTCCACACTTGTGTACCACAAAGACGCACATCAGGACATCAGGTCTACACACATATTCACGCCAAAACTCTTTTATTTTAATTCAAATAAATAACATGTGGTGAAGATCTAATTACAAAGTCATATATCAACTGGGTTTCTCATCACTAAAATAACTCATGATTCCTCAATAACAAACATAGGTTTTGTTTATTCTTTATTATGTTGTGGGAGGAATTTAAATTATCTCAATTGCTGAGCCATCTCACCATATCTCTCCATCTTACCTTTTAAGAAACCTGAACCTGTACCTGAAGCTCGCCATTTCAACTAGACTGGCTGGCTATACAGCTCCTGGGATCCACCTGTCTCCACCCAATACACTGATGTCACAGCCATGTACAGTCATGCCCAGCTTTTAAATAAGTGCTGGAGATTTTAACTCAGGTCACCTTGCTTTCACAGCAAGCACTCTTACCCACTAAGTTCATCTCCTAGTCTTTCAATAGCAACACAGTTAACCCAGCACCAGGTTTAACAGCGTCCCAAATTAAGACTTGCATGTTCAGAATTATCTATACATTTTCCAATGAAACTAGCCATGATTTAAGTTATATGAGCAAGATGAAATAGTATTTTGAAACAAATATATTACAAACAAAATAAGAGAAACCCAAAAGAAACAGTATTTAGTTTTCAATTATTTCTACAGTGTACTTTCTGCTATTAAACTGTTCATCACTTAATTGTAAAATTGTTCATCACTAGTTATCCTGACACTATTTTACAAATAATATAATAGTGCCGGGCAATGGTGGCGCACGTCTTTAATCCCAGCACTCGGGAGGCAGAGGCAGGCGGATCTCTGTGAGTTCGAGATCAGCCTGGTCTACGGAGCTAGTTCCAGGACAGGCTCCAAAGCCACAGAGAAACCCTGTCTCGAAAAACCAAAAAAAAAAAAAAAAAAAATATATATATGTTATATACTATAATATAAAATAATATTACAAGTAACATAATTAAATTTTTATATAAATAATATAATATTAATAATATTTTTGGAAGCAGGGGTAAATAATACACATTCTTTTTAAAAAGTTTATAAACTATTCCATTCTTCTAGGAATTGTCCTAAATATAAAGCTAGTAATTTGGTTTGAGAAAAATTAAATTGCTTTGATTTTTTTTAATATTTATTTATTATGTATACAATATTCAATCTGTGTGTGTTTGCAGACCAGAAGAGGACAGCAGACCTCGTTACAGATAGTTGTGAGCCACCATGTGGTTGCCGGGAATTGAACTCATGACCTTTGGAAGAGCAGGCAATGCTCTTAACCACTGAGCCATCTCTCCAGCCCTGATTTTTTTTTTTTATTTGTATCAACTGAACAACCTAACGTTTTTCACGACAAGAGTAATAGAAAATAAGTTGAGTCATTTACTTTGGCACACTAAAGAAAACATAAGAACACATTCACAGCCCTTCTTTAAAACATTTTTGCTAAGCTTTTAATATGATCTTTCTCCACTGGTTAAATGCCAGTTTTTCATTAGGCGAGGACTTTAAAGAATAAAGCAGAGTTGGGAAGATGGCTCAGCAGTTAAAGTACTTGGCAAGGTTAAAGACTGGAGTTCTGAGCCCCAGAACCCACATAAATGTTGTCTGGGTCTGGTGGTCCATCTCCACCAGTCTCCAAAGGCAGAGACAGGAGCTCTCCCAGCAAGCTAGCTAGCACAACCAGATCTTGGTTTACTAAGAGTCCCTCCCTCAAGAAATAATGTAGAACAATCTTGCACTCTCTCTCTCCCTCTCTCATAAAAATAAATCAAGAGCAAAACATGTAAAATATATAAAATTTTAGAACTCTAAGATTAGGCTGAATAGATGGTCAGCCCTTGTCTTAAAGGGTGCACAGTGCTCTTCAGGAGGACCTGAGTTCAATTCCTAGCACTAACATCAGGCAGCTCATGATACCCTGTAACTCCAGCTTCTTAGAGATCTGATGCCTTCAACCTCCAGGCACTTGTACAGAAACAAACACACATACATACATACACACACACACACACACACACACACACACACACAAATTAAAAATAAAAACATATCCTATTTACTAAGTTGAGAGAAATGTATTTTCAAGCATTAGGAAACTATGCAATTATAGTAATAAAAATTAAGAGCTTGATTACTCCCTTGTTTATGCATGCTGTATACTAGAAATACAAAGTGATTTATTTTTTTAATATTTATTTATTTATTTAGTATACAATATTCTGTCTGTGTGCATGACCAGACCTCTTTACAGATGGTTGTGAGCCACCATGTGGTTGCTGGGAATTGAACTCAGGACCTTTGGAAGAGCAGGCAATGCTCTTAACCACTGAGCCATCTCTCCAGCCCCCTACAAAGTGATTTATTATTTTTTAAATTTATTTTGTGTACATGGTGTTTGTTTGCATGTATATCTACGTATCAGGAGCAAGCTTGGGACCTGTGAACAAACAGAAGAGGCATCAGATCCCCTAGGACTAGAGTTACAGACGGTTGTCACCTGCCACTTGAGTGTTGGGAACTGAATGCTACTCTGCAAGAGCAGCCAGTGACTTCAACTGCTGAGCCTTCTCTCCAGCCCCCTACAAAGTATTTTTAGTAAAAATAGAACATGCTTGGGACACTGATTAGTACTTAAGTGGGTTCTCCAAAGCATAAAGGAATTTTTGAAGACCTAAGTAAAAACGGATCTCCTAAATTGGCATTTAAGAGGCAATGACAATTTGGGCCGCAGACAGAGCTCAGAGGACTTGCCTAGCAGGCACAAAGTCCTAGCACTCTAAAACCATTTTGACTAAATGGTTCTCCACTAACACTGCATATACATATAAGTGGAAGGATTTAAAAACACAGGTTGAACATTCCTAACCAAAAAATCCAAAATGCTTCAAAGTTCTAAACTTTTGAGCAGCAACATAATGATACAGAATGCCACAAGTCAAAATTAGACATACTAGTGTCCAATGTGTTGGTTCACAGTATGATCTTAGCACTCAGGAGGCAAAAGTTGAAGACTCACGAGTTTGAGGACAGCATGGAACTCCTTAGCAAGGCCTTGTCTCAAACAACAAAAAAGCTCTGCTTTCTGGTCCACCTAGCTATGAGCAAGCCACTGTGTGCTCCTTCTGCCACGGAGTCTTCCTTTCCATAATAGACTGCATCTCTCAGAACATGAGGCAAAACAAATCCTTCCTCCCTTGAGTTGATACGCACCAAGCAATTGGGCTTAGCAACAAGAAAAGTAACTGATATAAAAAATTCATACTAAGAAGTGGGGCTAGCCAGGCCGAGGTGGACACCTTTAATTCCAGCACTCTGGAGGCAGAGGCAGGAGGATCTCTGTGAGTTCAAGGGCAGCCTGATCTACAGAAATAGTTCCAGGACAGCCAGGGCTACACAAAGACACCCTGTCTTGGGGGTGGGGGTGGGTAGAGCTGTTGTTACAATATGCTAATCTTGTTTTGTGGGCCTTAAAACTGGTCTGCGGAGAAAAGAGAAATAATTTCTCTAAACTATGGTTTAGAGAAGCTCTAGAACATTAAGACACACAGGTTAGTGAGCCACACATTGATCCCACCAAAATGCTGATAAAAGTATAAACAGTAGAGGCTATGCTCATAACGCTTCAGAGAACAAGGACTCTATTGGAAATTAGACTAGACAGCAGTCACATTACAAACTCTGACAAGGAACATGGCTGCATTCTGCCTGTGTTTTGAAATTTTTGGTGAGGCTGAATTCAAAATAATTGACTAAGTTTGATGGAAGAAATTTTAAAACAGCATACATTCAGACTGGGTCAGAGTTACTTCTTAGTATGCTTAGGAAAGTTTAAAGGTGAGAATTCAAATCAGAAAGTGGACAGGATATGGAAAATAAGCAGTTGAATCAGGAAAAGAACATGAACCTGCTTAAAGCCATGAAAACAGTGTATGAACAAATCCGCTATATTTGTTGAGAAGGCACCATTAAGGAAAAATTACACACTTTACACAGGGACAACAGGAAAGATGCCTTGAGTGGAAGACACCATTCATCAAAGGCACCAACTTGTAAAAATGAAATTCATTTGAAAAGAGAATACCTGAACTGAGAATACAGTCACACAGAAAATAAATATTTTCAGCTAAGCAAACACTCAACAGCCCCTATAGCTGTGGTCTAACAGGGGTTAGGTAGGTAGGTACTAGTTTTACAAGCACACAGAACGCAAGAGTGGGAAGTCTTGGAGGCTTGAGTCAAGGTTCCAGAAAGCCAGGCCAGGAAAACTATAGCAGGATCAAATCCCCTGCAGGGATACCCTAAGTGGGTTGCTATGCATCTATCTGTGAAGAGGGAACCAAAGGTGCAATGGAGAACCTAAGATACTGGTGATGCCAGAAATGTGTTAAGTTCAACAAGGAAAAGTGAAGGCACCAAATGAAGCAGGCCCAATGGAAAGACCGTATGTCTCCTATGCAATGTATCTAAGGAAAGATGGTGCTACCCAAGCCCACTGGAGAACTGAAATGCTGTCACAGTCCCAGATACGACATGGAGCTGCAGGGTCGGGTGTCTGCCTGACAAGTGATTCAGTCTTCCTTTGGTCTGATTTCTTTTGTTATATATCCATATCCCCTTTAGGAATAATACATATTCCATTATACATTAGAAGTAGGAATCTTGTTTTTTGATTTTGCAAGAAGCTCCCAATTAAGACTTCCTTGGCCTTAGATGAAACTTTGGACTTTTTGTTTGTTTTGTTTTTGTTTTTCAGGACAGGGATTCTGTGTATCTCTGGCTGTCCTGGAACTCAATCTATAGACCAGGCTGTGCAGTGATATTTCATTTGTATTTTAATAAATAAAGTTTGCCTGAAGTTCAGAGATTAAAACAATTGCACTGCTCAGCCTTACAGTCCAGGCAGTGGTGACACACACCTTTAATCCCAGTAGCCACAGTAGTTTGCCACAGAACAGGTGGTAGTGGTGCACGCCTTTAATCCCAGCACTAGAGAGGAATATGAGATGGGAAGAAATAGCTCTCACACAGTCTCATCCTGAGATTCCAGGAGGCAGGATCGCCATTGCAGACTGAGGTAGAGGTGAGACCCAGTGGCAGGCTGCTTTGCATTTCTAACCTTCAGGTTGATCCTGTCTTAAACAATTTCTGTCTCTGCGTTTTTATTAATTGTGCTACAAGGCTGGCCCCAAACTCAAGAAACTACCTGTTTCTGCCCTCTGAGTGCTGAGATTAAATGCATGTGCAACTACGGCCCAGATGACTTTGGACTTTTGAACAATGTTGAAACTGTAAGTTTATGGAAACTTGATGAATGACTTAGCTAGAGTTATTCAACAGAAACTAATGTTGTCTATATAGTAAAGAATTAACCTGTTTACAACTATTCTAAAGGAACAAATGGAAACAAGTCTTAGTTATTGTAATGAAAGCAGAATGAGGGACCAGTAAGATGACTCAGCTGGTAGAAGTGCTGGCTGCCAAGGCTGACACCCTGAATTCAATACCTGAGACCCACATGGCAGAAGAGAACTGACTTCTATAGGTTATCCGACCTCCACATATGCATCAGAGCACGTACCTGCCCATCCAATGCACTCAATAAACAAACAAATGTAATTAAACAAACAAACCTTACAATCCCCCCCAGGGGTGGTGACTCACACTTGGGAGGCAGAGACAGTAAACTTTGGTGAGTTCTAGTCCTTGGAGGGAGTTTCAGGCCAGCCAGAACTATACAATAAGATCCTGTCTCAAACAAACAAACGACAACACACACACACACACACACACACACAAAACAAAACCCCAACCAGCAGAAAGCAGGCAGACACAGAAAGGGATTGGGAACAATGCCAGTTCTCACCATGTGAGCCTATGGGAGATACTTCATATTCTAACCATAGCACCAACTATATGGCGCTCTGAAAAAGGAGAGCTATAGAGACAATACAAAGCTCAGCCAGTTGTGGTGATCCACACAAGTAGGACAGGCTGAAAAGGCAGAAGCAGAGGTAGAAGGACCACAAGTTCCAGGTTAGCCTGGGCTATACCTTTGTGTTGGTAAGATGGCTCAAAGCAACAGTTCTCAAACTGTGGGTCACAACTCTTTTGGGGGGAATCAATTGGCCCTTCTCAGGGGTTCGCCTAAGACTATCAAAAAACACAATTTATATTATGATTCATAACAGTAGCAAAATTTCAATTATGAAGTAGCAAAGAAGATAATTCTATGGTTGAGGTCATCACAACATGAGGAGCTGTATTAAAGTGTCACAGCGTCAGGGAGGCTGAGAACCTGACTCAGAATGAGAGTATCTGCCATTAAGCTTGAGAGCAAAAGTCTGATCCACTGGGATCCTATGTTAGAAGGAGAGAACCAACTTCCACAAGTTATCCTCTGACCTCCACACATGGTCATACATACAAAACAATAAAAAAATACAATAAAATATTTTTAAAAAAGAAGTTACAATTTTACCTGGTCCTTCACTTTATGAATATGGGTATGTGCTTAATTAAATAAAACACGACATCAAGTTCTGTGCCCAACTTTGAAAAATCAAATATTTTAGAGAATTGCTAAGACAGATAATCATAAAGACCATGCCTAATAAATTTAAAAAGAAATCAGAGCTGTGCTTGAGGTGTGGCTCTGTAAGACAACAGCTGTCTAACATGCCTAAAACCTAGATTCCATACCCGGCACTGAAAAAAAAAATATAAGATAACATAAGGAGCCCTAAGTATACCTGACAGTTATGTAGCTAATAGCAATTGCTGAAGAATGCTTCAGCTTGGACTTAATACAATTCTATCCTGAGCGGTCTTATGAGTTTTTGTGCTAATGGAAGAAGACTCCATTTCTGTTAAGAGAATCATTCTCAGAGACATTCCACTCCAACTGAAAATGTCAGTTTCATTACGGACATTTAAATTTTCTGACTGCAAACTGGGAACGATGGTGCAGCACTGCGTAAACTCAGGCAAGAGGACAGAAGCTGAAGGCCAGCCTGGGCTACCTGAATGCATCCTCTCAAAACAAACAACTAAATGTCAGCCTCTGGTGACATTCTGCATCTCTGGTAACATTACTTCTAATGTTTACCTACTAATGATTTTCTTTTTCAGTGCTAGTGATCAAACCCCGGCCTTCACGCATGTCAAACAAGCATGCTCGGCAAGCCTGTATGAAGGATCTCCAAAAGTAGGCCATATTTATTTCAATGACAGTTACATTAAGTCACACTGTATTCACACTTATGTTTAAACAGTCTAGCATAATCAGGTAGTTGTCTCAACAATTTCTTCGAAAAAAGACACCTGCTGTATAAGGAAGATGCTATGCTAATTCAGACTACACTACATGATAAGAATCTTAAATTCTGGGTCAACAACACTAGAATTAGCTACAGCTGTCACCACCATAAGATGGCAGAAGCTGTGTTACTATATTCCAATTCTACGCTTACGGTAGCAGTTGCTAACTTTCTCAATGAATACACGAGTTAGCTTCTTCCCACTCTATACTACCCTATAAGTCATACTGCAAATCTATACTTAACCTCTGAAACGCAGACGTTCCACCTGCATTCTATTTTCAATGACAACCCAACCATTCTTCATATTTTAATTACACCCCAAAGCATTTTCAGTGATAACTCTTTTTCAGCGGTAACTAGAAGACAATTAATAAGCACGTCGCTCAGCTAGTGGCAAAAATACATAACTGTATGATGGTGGCTAAGAAGTCCCGTAATTACAGTATTTAATACCTACTGACTCAGACCAATGAGCGCTCCAGGTACCACTAGCTAATACAAGTTTGTCAGGATATGGAGTAGGACTCCTGAATCTACGCAACCACTCACTGTATTGGACTCTCATATATAAACAAAGAGATTTGATGTGAAGGCTCTCTGCCTCAAAGCAATATAGTGAAAACAAAGTATCGTGATTTGGGAAGAAAAAAATCTTTCCCTTCTTTAAACTGACGGCTTACAAAAATATTCGGGGTCGGCAATGACCTTCCTTATGCATGATGAGGTTTTTCAACCCCGTCAAGTATTCAACCTGGAGCATACAATGAGCCAATGGGAGACCTGGGGACAAAAGAGCGCTCCTGTGTCTTTTGGGAGAGATCGTGTTTGCATCACGTGCCCGCCCAAGGACCAGTCAAGCTGGAACACAAAAATGATGCAGCCCAAAGAGGGCTTCGCGCTTGGAGCCGGCCCAAGGCCACCCAAAGCACCCGCTATGCTCAGGATGCCCAACGTTAACCATCTGCAGCCCAGAACATCACCAACTCCCCGGGGCCCCCGATCTTAGTCCTAAACTTCCCACGAGTCCCGGCAAAGCTAACACTCCAAGTTCACAATCTCCGCAGGGCAATTGCCTTCAGAACCCGGGTTGGCGACCGCGACCGCGCCCCTCGGGCCCTCTACTCACAGGCTGGAAGTGTCGGGGGGCAGCGGGCCTGACAGTGCCCTCCAGCCGGGCGCGGGCAGCCTCCTGCGGCTGCAGTCCAGCAGGGAAAGACGGCAGGGGCAGGGTGCCGGGCACAGGCCTGCCCGGGCGGCGGGCAGCAGCAGCAGCGCCTGCGCAAGGACGAGCAGCCGCGCCAGGGGTCCCGACCCACAGCCCAGGAGCCGCTGCTCCCAGACGCCGCGGGGCGAGGCCGCCATCTTCCCGCGGCCGGGACCCGCTCGAGGACGGCGGCTGGCTTGGAGAGGCGGCTGTCGGACAGATGCACACGGAGGCTGGGCAGCCACCCGGAGCCCCGGCCGTCACCTGTCCCCCGGCGAGGGAAGCGAGAGGTGGCAACCACGCGACCGCGGGGGAGGGGGGCGGCGGTCGGGGGCGTAGAGCTCAGGCCCTGACAGACACCGCTCGTCCGCCCCGCCCCGCGACGCGACGTCCTCACGCTCAGAAACCAGCCAATCGGAGCCGCACGACTAGGTTGCGTCGGAAATGGAGTCCAGAGGGGGGCGAGGCCTGAGATAGCCCCGCCCCTTAGAAGGCGTGACTTAAAGCGGCCCTGCCTCCTTTTCCGCGCTTCCTCTGCAGTTCAGCCGCTATGCCTCCGCTTGGGGACGCACTGGGTCCTTAAAATAGAACGACGTTCGCTCCGCCGCGTCTTCACTGCGGTTGATGTGTTGTAGCAGTGGAAAAGGACCTTTTCTGTAGACTGTAGAAGGGAATGGCAAAGGGCTGCCCTCCTAGCTTTGACCTCGTCGGCCTCCGGAGCCCAAACATCGCGGCCTCTGCGGCATGTGCTACCCCGAAAGAGGGCAGCAGCTGGTACTCCCGGCGCACTGCAGACTCTCTCTGTGGAGCGGCTTCATGGTCCTGGTGGCAGAGGCGATGTGCAGACATCTGTACACCTCCAGCTTCTGCTGTAGCCAGGAGTTCCGTAAATGTCTCTAAGGAAAAATCTTTCCTCGGTTTGGGAGACCATTGTCCATCTCCAGAAAAGCAAGCGGGGCAAATAGATAAAGGGTTGTTTGGGGGGAGGGGGTTTTCTGTTTTCTGTTCGTGGTTTTTGAGCAATCAGCAAAGTGAAGGCTGAGAGGAAATCCTGCAGCGGATTCTAGCTATCTGTGCCTCTCAGCCGCGTGTTGCCTACGAAGTGAATAAGACTGAAAAATAGTAGTAAGACTGAAAATAGTAATGGCTTACTGACATGTAGTGTGTTTGTACTTCTCAAAGACTGCTTGCAAGCCAGGCGTGGACCAGCGCATCTGCAGCCCCAACACTTGAGGTTGAAGCAGGGTGAACCCAAGTCCCTGCTCAGCCTCATCTACAGTTACACTTTGTTTAAAAGAGCAGGAGCAGAAAAACAGGGCGGGTGAGATGGCCCAGCGGTAACAGCCTTGCCACCAAACATATCGACTTGAGTTGGATCCCCAGACCCCACATGGCAGAAGGGGACAACTACTTTTGCAAGTCACTGTGGTCTGACCTCCACATGCATGCTGTG
Organism: Microtus ochrogaster; assembly: GCF_000317375.1. NCBI lineage: Eukaryota > Metazoa > Chordata > Mammalia > Rodentia > Cricetidae > Microtus > Microtus ochrogaster. The sequence continues at coordinate 656,888 of NW_004949158.1, forward strand.
GCACTTGAGCAACACACACACACACACACCACACGCACACACAAGCAAAAGATCCATGTCTAGTTAAAAATACTGTGGCAACGCTGATTCAGTGCTCTTGCTCAGAAAATCGGAAATCTATGTATTTAGAGGCATTACGGCCCAAACCCAGAGCCTCGTGCCCATTGGTCAAGTGCTCTACCACTGAGCTACATCCCAGCCCTAAAATCTTACCTTTTTTTTTTTGGTCTTTGGAGGCAGGGTTTCTCTGTAGCTTTGGAGCCCGTCCTGGAACTAGCTCTTGTAGACCAGGCTGGCCTCGAACTCACAGAGATCCGCCTGCCTCTGCCTCCCGAGTGCTGGGATTAAAGGCGTGCGCCACCACCACCCAGCCTAAAAATAATTATTTAATTATTTAAAAATACATCTTTCTTTTTTTCTTTTCTTTCTTTAAACAGCCCTAACTGTGCTGTAACTCACTATGTAGACCAAACTGGTCTTGAACTCACAGAGATCTGCCCAGCCTCCCCCAGTGCTGGAATTAGATGGATGGACCATCATACCCAGCAGATTTGTTTTAAATTATATTTAAAACATCTCCATCCCTTCACCTTCCCCTTTTTGTTGTTGGCCTTTGTATTTTGTTTTGAGACAGTGTCTCACTATGTAGCTCTAGCTGTCCTGGATCTCACTATGTAGACCAGGTTGTCCTTGGAACTCACAGAGATCCCAGTGCCTCTGCTTCCCAGGTTCTGGGATTAAAGGCATGTACTACTATGCCTGGCTTGTTTTTGGATTTTTGAGATAAGAGTCTTACCACGTAGACAAGGCTAGCCATGAATTTGCTATGTAGTCTAAACTGCCTCTATCCTCCTGCCTCGGCCTCCTGAATGCTGGGATTATAGGTGTCCACCAGCACACCTGCTCCTCTGCTGCTTTTGTTGAGCCCTTCTCCTCCCCTCCGGGAGGCCATCACTGGATGTGTCTCCATATAAGAGGATTTGGGATTGTCAAATGGCTTTTATTATTTGTGTTTCTCTTAATATTTGCTAATAAACATGGACTATTTTGGAAACTAGGAAGAATGTTTGCATTAATGGCTCCATTTCACCTCTACTGTCAAGGTCGACATTCTTTGTCTAACGTGTATTTCCCATCAGCCCCCAGCCTAACTACTCTTGATTTCCTGTGTCCCCTCACCATCGTGTCCATATTCCAGTCACAGATAATTATGACTTTTCATAAATTGGGCACAGTGTGGGCCGTGAACATCACTGGTTCCCTGCCCACTTCCCCTCAGAGGGCACTTCACGTTTACCTTCAGCTTCTGTCTCTGGAGGTTTCTCTTTTATTATTGAAGCTAAATGTGAGGCCAGAAAACTGATCCAAATATCGGACTTTATCAAAATGTAGAACTGTGGGGGCAGGAGAGGGGGCTCCGTGGTTAAATCACATAGTTCCTAGCACAGACACTAGAAGGTTTGAAACCCAGTTCCAGGGACTCCAATGCCCTCTCCTGGCCTCTCAGCGTCTTCTAGAACAGGAACACCAGCTAAGCCATCTCTCCCACCCTGATTGTTTCTTCAGTGTGGATGGTGTTTTGTCAGCAGGCATGTCTGTGAACACGTGCACAAAGTTCCTGACAAGGAGGGAAGAGGCCATGGGATCCCCTAGAGTCACAGAGGTTGTGAGCTGCAGCGAGGGTGCCTGAGATCCAATCTAGGTCTTCGGCAAGAGCAGTCAGTGTTTCTAACTACGGAGCCATCTCTCCTCCCCATCAACCACGATTTTATTTTTTAACATAGGGGTCTCACTGTGAGGTCCAAAGTGACCTTGAACTCAAGGCCATTCAGCTTCAGTCTCCAGAGTGCTTGGGTTACAGGCATACACCATCACACCTCACAAGTTTATTTTAATATAGTCAAAATTCTTATTCTTTTATGGTTAATAACTTTTAATATCTATAATTACTTACATTTACTCCAAAGTGAAAAAAATATTCTCTGATAATTTTCTTCCAAAATAGTTATAGTTATGTCTATGACTTTTTGGTCTGGAATTTATTTAAATTTTACTTGGGAGGCAGAAGCAGGCGGATCTCTTGGAGCTCAAGGCCAGCCTGGTCTACAGAGCTAGTTCGAGGACAACCAAGGCTACACAAAGAAACCCTATCCCTAAAGACCAAAAAAAAAAAAAAAGTATTTCTTTTTATGTATATGGATGCTTTGCCTGCACATCTGTCTGTGCACCATGTGCATGCAGTACCCACAGAGACCAGAAGAGGGCATCAAATTCCCAGGACTGGAGTAACACACCATTCATTGTAAGCCACCTTATGGGTGCTGGGAATTGAACCTGGAGCCTCTGGAAGACCACCCAATTTTCTTAACCCATAAGCCATTTCTCCAATCACTATTATATGTGTGGGTACACGATATGTGGGGGGAGGCGTGTATGCCATGATTTAGCATAGAGGTCAGAGGTCATACTTGGGAAGGAGGTTCTCACCTTCATGTGAGTCCTAGGGCTTGAACTCAGGTTATTAGCTTTGAGCAACCAGCACTTTTATCTCCTGAACAATCTCCCTGGCCTTATATTGGGTTTTTTTTTTAATTTTTTTTTAAATATTTATTTATTATGTCTACAATATTCTGTCTGCATGTTTGCCTGCAGGCCAGAAGAGGGCACCAGACCCCATTACAGATGGTTGTGAGCCACCATATGGTTGCTGGGAATTGAACTCAGGACCTTTGGAAGAGCAGGCAATGCTCTTAACCTCTGAGCCATCTCTCCAGCCTCCCTTATATTGGTTTTTACGAGTGATTAAAAAAAGATCCAGTGGCTCAGAGGTTAAGAGCACTGGCTGTTCTTCCAGAGGTCCTGAGTTCAATTCCCAGCAACCACATGGTGGCTCTCAACCATCTGTAATGAGGTCTGGCGCCCTCTTCTGGCCCACAGACAAACATACAGGCAGAACACTATACATAATAAATAAATAAATCTTAAAAGAAAAGATCCAGGTATCACATGTTTTTGATCCCAGCACTCAGGAGGCAGGGACAGCCTGCTCCCTGTGAGTTTGTGACCAGCCTGATCTACATAGTGAGTTCCAGAACAGACAGAGATAGACAGAGAAAACTTGTCTCAAATCCCCCCCAAACACACATAAAATAACTATAAAAAGAAAATATCCAATTTTTCTCTCGTGTGACAATCCAGAGAACTGAGCTTCACTTAGTGAAATATCCTTTCAATCACTGCTCTGAGGTTCTATGTCATAAATCAAATATCTAATTAACAACTGATAGCTATCAAAAGTCAAGTTAACTTTCCCTGGGGCAGTACTATATTTTTTATTACAGTAGCCTTCAAATATATCTTGGTAACTGGCTCAGCAAGTTGGTCTACATTTTTCACAACTGTATCTTTGCTGTTATTTTTACTTTGCAATGCCATTCTTATTGGTTTTATTTTATTTTATTTTTGGATTGCACTAAATCTATATCTCAACTCGGGAGAACGCGAGATCTTTACAGAAAGCAACTTTCAGTCTAAGAACATAATACAGCTTCCCCGTCCAGTTGGTCTTTACATTTTATTACGTTTGTTAGCTGGGTGCTGGTGATACATGCCTTTGACCCTAGTACTCAAGATGAAGAAGCAGGTTGGTTCTCTGAATTCGGGGCCAGCCTGGTCTACAAAGTGAGTTCCAGCCAGGACTACACAGAGAAATCCTGTCTCAAAAGACCAAACCAAGCAAGCAAACAAACAAACAAACCCCACCATTTGTGTAAGGCCAAAGCATGCCTGTAGAGCTCAGAGGACAACTTCCAGGAATCAGCAACTGATTCTCTTCTTCCACCATGTAGGTTCTGGTGTTTTCATGCTGAATTCCAGCCAACCGGGGCTGGATAATTAGACCCTGTCTAAAGTAAATAAATAAACAAGCAAACAAAACAAGTGAGCATAGCAATACACACCTATAACCCCAGTATTGGGGAGGATGGAGCAGGAGTATTAGAAATTCAACGCCAGCCTTGACTACATAGCCACTTTGAAGTCAACCTGAACTTCATGAGAGGCTGGCTAACAACAACAACAACAACAACAAAGCCGGGTGGTGGTGTGTGCCTTTAATCTCAGTACTTGATCTCTGTGAGTTCAAGGCCAGCCTGGTCTACGGAGCAAGTTCAAGGACAGCCAGGACTACACAGGGAGACCCGTCTCAAAAAAAATAAAATAAAATAAACCAAAAAGCCCAAACAAAAAAAGTGAGACTCAATGGTATAAACTTATGTCTCTCTACTCAGAAGGCATCAGCAGTAGGATTGTTGTAGGTTGGAGGCTAGCCTTGGCCAGATAGTAAGTTCTAGACTAGCTTGAGCTAGTAATACATATGAATAACTTAATAAACAAAAACCAAAACAAAACTTCAAAATAAAACAAAACTCGGGCCTGGTGTAATCCCAACAGTCAGGAATCACAAGTTCAAGGCCAACATGGACTACAAAGTGGGTTTAAGGCCAACCTGTGCAACTCTGTGAGATCCTGTCTCAAAATAAAAAATCAAAAAGTGCTGGAAATGCAACTCAGTGCTAGGATGCTTGCCTGTCATGTACAAGGCCCGAGGTTCAATCACCAGTGCAAAAGGGAAAAGCCAAAGGACCTGCTATTCCAGAAAACAACTCCAAACAAGTCTTAGTAGGGAAACGAGGAAGAAGTGTGTGCACAGGCAAACAAACAGTCAAACACAGCAGAAGGGGGTATAGGACTAAAGTCCCGCACTCAGGAAATGTATGGCCAAAGGTCACAGCAAAGAGTCAAACACGACGAAATAGCTTAGCAGGAAAATGAGGAAGAAGAATGTGCATAAGCAAATAGTCAAACACAACAGAAGGAGGGGTATAGAATTCAAGTCCCATATGCAGGAAATGTATGGTCAAAAGTCGGAGTACAATGCGATGGATCAGCCATCAAACACGCTAGGGGCTGGATGTGGAGCTCATGGTAGAACATGAGCTTAGCATACTTGAGGCCCTGGTGTGTATGTGTGCAGTTGCATGCACACACTAGAGCTATTTGTTAGTCAAAAAAAAAAAAAAAGACTGCTCACACTTAAAACAAAAATCCTGTCAGAACTTAAAAATTTTTAATAAAACCTTTTAATTATTTATATGAACTACATTATCACTCATATATCAGAGATTATCTTCAAATATTTTATTTATTTATTACATATACAATATTCTGTCTGTGTGTATGCCTGAAGGCCAGAAGAGGGCACCAGACATCATTACAGATGGTTGTGAGTCACCATATAGTTGCTGGGAATTGAACTCAGGACCTTTGGAAAAGCAAGCAATGCTCTTAATCGCTGAACCATCTCTCCAGGCCCCTCATCTCTCCAGCCCCCAACAAAAACCTTTTTTAGAAGAAAAATTTAGAGACTTTCCTTGAATATAGGTAGAGAAGGTGTGACAGAGACTATCTCTTGTCTCTAAAGACATTCTATTCTTCCAGATAAGCACACTGTAGCTGGGCACATTCCCCCAACCTCTGCTTTGTTCTTAGTTCTGGCTTTTCTTTTTTTTTTTTTCTTTCTTTCTTTCTTTCTTTCTTTCTTTTCTTTTCTTTTCTTTTGGTTCTGGTTTTGGTTTTTGGTTTTTAGAGAAACAGAGTCTTTCTATGTAGCCTTGGCTGTCCTGGAGCTCACTATTTAGACCAGGCTAGCCTTGAACTCAGTGTTCCACCTGCCTCTGCCTCCCCAGTGCTAGAATAAAAGGTGTGTGCCACCATGCCTGGCTGTCTAATTTATATTTTAACGCCTTAAAAATTAAGAACCATTTAAGGGGCACACACCTCTAGTCCCAGCACTAAGGAGACAGATTTCCTCTACCACAAGCAGACCTCTGTGAGGTTGAGGCCAGCCTAGACTACATGGTGAGTTCTGGGACAGCCAGGGCTACGTAGAGAAACTCTGTTTCAAAAATAGGTAGATACATAGATATGTACATATGTACATATATACAGACATATGTACAGACATACATAGATTGGTAGATGATAGATAAATATATAGATACATAGATAAAGTTTTAAAAAAGGAAAGTTTTGAAGAGAAAAAACTGGTTAGAATAATGGAGCACAGCATTCCTGTTTCTTGGACTAGGAATGGTAGAATACTTGCCTGGTATGCAAAAATTCCTGGGCTTGATGCCCAACACAGCACAAAACCTGGAGTGGCTGTCACTGTAATTCCAGTGCAGTGCAGAGGAGGAGGTGGCGTGAAGACCAAAAGTTCAAGGTCATTCTCAGACACACAGTGTGAGTTGTAACCCAGTCCTGAGCTGCGGGAAACCCTATCTCAAACAAATGAACAAACAAACCCACAACAAGCAAGAGAATTCCTGTTGCTCATTGTCCTTATTCAGCTTTGGTAAACTGATAATTTGTCAGGTTTGGCCAGTGAAGAGTCCTTTATTGTAATTTTTCTTAAGATTTTTTTTTTTTAGGGGGTGGGGAGGTTGAGACAGGGTTTGTTTGTGTAGTCCTGGCTGCCTGGAACTTGCTCTGTAGACCAGACTGGTCTCGAACTCACAGAAATCCACCTGCCTCTGACTCCCCATTGCTGGGATTAAAGGTGTGTGCCACCATCACCCGGCAAGATTTTTTTTTTTTTTTTTGGTTTTT
>NW_004949158.1:663656-672612 GCF_000317375.1 Microtus ochrogaster
TTTTGGTTTTTCGAGACAGGGTTTCTCTGTGGCTTTGGAGCCTGTCCTGGAACTAGCTCTGTAGACCAGGCTGGTCTCGAACTCACAGAGATCCCCGGCAAGATTTTTTAAAAATGTGATTGTGTGTGTCTGTATGCATGCCATGTGTAGGCAGGTGCCCCACTGGACAGAAGAGGGCGCCATGTGTCCTGGATCTGGTGTTGCTGCTTGTGAACCGAACCTGGGTTAACTGCAAGGGCAGCAAGGGCCTCAAATTCAACAGGTGGTCTTCGCCATTAAGCCACCTCTCCAGTCCTGATTTTATTGAATTGTAATTTGCATTTCTCTAATTGCCTTCAAAGCCAGACATTTGTCAAATGTTTATCCCATTATTCGAAATGTTAGTCAAAGCTGTGGGGGTGGGGGAGTTAAGCTCAGTGTAAGAGTGATAACATAGCCTGTACAAGGCCCTGGGCAGTTGATGTGGGATGTCCTTCTGTATATGTGTTGCTTTTGTTGGCTAATGAATAAAGCTGTTTTGACCAACAGCTTAGCAGAGCAGAGTAGAGTCAGGCAGAAAATCCAAGCAGAGATATAGAAAGAGTAGGTGGAGTCAGAGAGAGACCCGGAACCTTGCCAGTAAGGCACAGCCTTGTGATGATACGCAGATGAATAGAAATGATTTAATTTAAGATATAAGACCAGCTAGAAATATGCCTAAGCTATTGGCCAAACAGTGCTATAAGTAATATAGTTTCTGTGTGATTGTTCGGGTCTGGGAAGCCAGGAAATGAATAAGCAGTCCCTGTTTGCAGGTGTTTTCATATTTTATAACATAGTTTCTTTAACTTATTTTAAAGACAAGGACTCATGTGGCCCAGAATGACATTAAATCCACCATATAGCTGAGGCTGACTTTGAAGTCTTGATCACCTTTCTCCACCTCTCAAGTGCTGGGATTATAGTCATATGTTCTCATCCCTGGTGGTAGCAATATTTTTAATCTGCCTGCCTATCTACCTAGCTACCTATCTATCTACCCACCTACCTACCTATAATCTCACACTATAGCCCAACTATCTATATCTATTGTCTGTCTATGAATAACACTAGCCCTGAGTATCTACGTACCTGAGACAAGGTCTCACTCTGTAGCTCATAGCCATGAACTCGCTCAGGGGGCTAAGCTGGCTATGAATTCATGGCACTCCATTTGCCTCGAACTCCGGCATGCTGGGATCACAGGTGTGAGCTGCCACACCCAGCTGTTTTTCACTTTGATGCAGTCAGATGTTCTCAAGCCAAACCCCCCCTCAAGAGTGTTAGTCAGCTTTTCGTCTAGGTAACGAATATCTGAGATAGCCAAGTTATAAAAAAGCGTTTATGTTGGCTTCTGACTCTTGAGATTTCATAAGTTTATGTTGGCCCCATGATATTGGCATGCTACAGCGGTAGGGCATGGTAGGGCAAGCGTTCTTATCTCGTGGCCAGGAAGCAAAAGAAAAAAATGAGTAAGAGGTGCTTGGGGTTCCCTGTTCCTTTCTGTGCCATGACCCCAAGGAACTGACGACCTCCCATCTGGCCCCACCTCCAGATGGCTTCCATTCCCTCCCAATAGAGACTATTTCGATAGCATGCTCTTCCAGCCCCATCACTGAGGGAGCTTGTGGCCTCCACACCATTCAGGGTTCTTCTTAGATTTCCTATTGTTTGTTTAGCTTCTCTCCATTGATTTGGGGACATTAAGAGTTTGTTTGTGGCCAGGCTGTAGTGGCGCACACCTTTAATCCCAGCACTTGGGATTAAGAAGCAGGCAGATCTCTGAGAGTTCGAGACCAGCCTGGTTTACAAATTGAGTTCCAGGCAGTCAGGGCTACACGAGCCTGTCTAGGTGTTGAGGGTGTTACTTGTTTCTTTAGACAGAGTGTCACTATGCGTCCCAGACACAAAATCACATTGGAGAGTCCCTCGAAAAGATCTAGAAAAGCTGATGGGGTCACACTACCAAGAACCCAACTGTTCCATTCCTACGTGTAAATCCTGGAGAAAGTCCTACACATTGGTAGAAAGGGCCACGCACACGAGCGTTAACTATGGAGAGTATGACTTTCGATAGTTGAACCTTAGCAGCCACCCCATGTCCACCGACTAGAAAAGACAGGGGTACAGGAGCATGAGAAGAGATCTGCACACTCAGTAGAGACTGGGAAAATGGTAACAGTAAGCACAGCTTAGCCAAAACAACCAAGTTCAAAGTATGCAAAACGGAGGTAGTAACAGCAGGAAAAGTAGACACAAAAATGACAAGCACCAGGTGAGGATGTTTCAGGGAGCTGGAGACAGCAAGTGCTTGCCTAGGGTTTGGGAAGCCCCGGGTTACATCTCCAGCCCCTCATAACCCAGGCATGGTGGTGCCTGCCTATAACCTCTGCATCTGGGAGGCAAAGGCAGGAGGATCTGGCATCAAAGGTCATCGCTGGCCACATATCCAGTCTGAGGCCAGCATGATACCCTGTCTCAGCAACACAGACACAGAGCAGGGGATGGAAGAGATGGGAGTTTCAGGACTCTTAAGGTTATATACGGAGAAACCCTGTCTCAAACAACTAAATTGAAAAAGAAAGAAAAAAGAAGAAGAAAGAGAGGTTAAGACTGCCCTTTGAGATCTGCAAAAGCCTCCTAAACAAACACTGTGTGTGTTTTGTGGCTGAGGAGAAGGAAGATGCCAAGCATGAAGAAAACAGCGGCATACTTCCTCCACTCCTGTCGGGCTGGGGGCCAGCAGAGAAGCTCGTAATTCTAGGTGGTGAATTTGAGTGTTGACAGCTCAGCAGGTAGACACCAGGTGTCCGCACAATGGGTACCATTCTCACTTCTTTTCCCCAACTGCATACCCAAGGAGCGTGATACAGCTGGACGGAAGATAAAGGGCCTGACTTCCCACCTAGCCATGCCCCCTGATTTCCCGTCCACCCCTCATCCTTGGCCTAAACTCTGGTTTCACGCTTTGAGGGTATAGGGAGGAGAGGTTTGACCATGCCGGCTTCCACCAGCCATCATGTCAGCCAGACCCTGGGCTGCTTGAGCCTCTGAGCACATCTGAAGCAAGCCACACTTGGGGGTTTTCAGATTGCCGGGCCACTCCCCAGGCCTGCTCCTTTCCTCTTTTCAAGGCTGGGAGAGAATCAAGCTTCCTGGATGTGATGATGGTTAATGACTCTTGGGAACCTCAGAGTCTGGTTCTTCTCAGCAATCAGCAGGTGCACTCATGCGTTCTTGGGCCCTCCGAGCTTGAGCCGTTCACCAGCCTTCCAGGCTGGAAACATATCCACAAACTCTTTAGCTCACAGAACACCGAGGGAACTTGTGTGCGTGCCTGTGTGAATGTGTGTGCGAATGCCCAGAGGAAGCTGAAGGCCAGAACATGGAAAAAAGCCAGAAGCCTGAGGCTGGTCATTAGCTCCAAGCCTTCCTGTCCCTGAGTGGGCCCCAGTGTTCTGCCAAATTGACAGCCCTTCGCTGTATAATAAAGTCCTCGATGATTGTCCTGATGGTGTCCCCAGAGACCTGGGCCCCGGGAGGTTCATCTCCTGCCAACCCTGCTTCCTTGGGTCCACTTCCTATGGAAATGAGAATGCCCCGCGACTCCCCCAACCGTTTCACTTTCCCAGCAGAATGCCTATCCCCAAGGGACCCCGATCCCGGGGGCTGTTATGACAGCAATGATTTATTAATTGGACTAATGAGAGGCCTAGGCAGGAAGAGAAAGAGAAGCTGGCAGACTGGGAAGGAGGCTGAGAAGCCGGGAAGAACTTAGCACACAGAAGAATGAAGGAGATTTCAGGATGGAACCAATGGCCCACACTCTCAGTATTTCAGGGAGGGTATGTCGGGGGGGGGGGACTTAGAAGACAGTTTAACAAACTCATATTCCTTTTTTTACTTTTAAGTTGTATTTATAATTATGTGTGCGCAGGATAAAGAGGGCATGGCATCTCTGTAGAGGTCAGAGGACAATTGCATGAAGTCAGCCTTTCCTCTGCCTTTAGGCTGGTTCTGGGAATTGAACCCAGGTTGCCTAGACTGAGCAGCAAATGCCTGGCCCAAGCATTATCTATCTCCATGACATTTATAAAAAGACAAAGTCATCGGTAGCCCAGGCTGGCTTTGAAATCCGTATGTAGCCAGAAATGACCTCAGTTTCGTCAACCTTCTGCCTCCACTGCCCTGGCCTGAGATCATAGGCTACCATTCCTTACTAACATTCGCATCCTTCCTAGGAAGACTGCTCACTGCGCCACAGTAACAGATCAGCTCCATCCCTAACTTCCAAAATCCCAGCCTTTCTACTGTTTTATATTATCTTAGATAATCTTTGTAAGATTCGCATCAGATGGGAACCCAATACTCATTTTTCTGATGAGAAAATTAAGAAGCACAAGGTCACGGGAGACCTGAGCTATACAGTCTGACTCTGGGGTCCAGACCTCTCGTTGTTGTTTTGTTTTGTTTTGCTTTGTTTGAGATAGATCTCAAAACTTAGCCCCGGGGTTGGCCTCAAACTGGCGTGGTAGCTGAAGATGACCAAACGGATCCTCCTCCTGCCTCTATCTCCCAAGTGCTGGAGTTGCTGGGGTATAACTGCTTGCTCTATCCGTTAGGAGTCCAAACTCACAGCCAATGTGAGACATGGCAGGAAGTGAGGATCAACACACAAATAAGAGCATTTACTGAGCATGTCTCTGCTCTGTAGACCAGGCTGGCCTGAACTTGGAGACTGTCCTGCTTCTGCTTCCTGAGTGCTAGGATTAAAGGTGTGAGCCCCAGTCACCTGATAACACTAAGCCTTCATGTGTAGCATCTCTAAGACTATGAAGCAGAGATGTTTACCCTCCTCCGCTTTTACAGATGAAGAAGCTTGCCAGTGAAATCATTTACCTAAAGTCACTGGCATTAAGGAGTGTCTGGGCTAGCTGTATACCATCCTTTGCAGTTCTGGCCTCATCCCATTGCCTTTCTTCAGGAATCCACCTTTGTCCTGAGTTCCTACATGGTAAAACTGGCAGGCTTCTTCCATAAGGCGATCAGTTGAGGCTTCCTATTTGTCCACAGAAAGCTCCAGTGTGACATGGAGGACGAAGGTCATCAGAACTTAGCTGACATAGTTAGAACTCGAACCAAGCATGAGGCAAGCTGCCAGGGAGCAGCCTGTTACACCCACAGGCAAGGATCCTTCAGAGCATCCAAGTCCAGCTTCCTGCCAGATCCAAGCAGAGGCCCGCGGGTGCTGAGTGAGCGACATTTTCCTCAACAGTTCTGAGATTGAATTCTTGTTCTTTTCTGTCAGTGAGGCCAGTGGGGTATGGTGAGTCCTTCCTGTTTGTCTGAAGAAGCAGTTCCAGCTGACCAGCCACTGGGAACCTACTGCTTAGGCAGCTGATATGGACAGCAGAACAGCACGTGGAAAATAGGACAGATGGTCAACATCCTCCTGGGACTGACAGTGGCCTTGCGGAGAGGAGCCAAGGGTTGAGGGCACAGGCACGAGAGCAGAGTTCACGCATGCCTACCTAGCTATTCCCTGACCTGGGCATAATTCACTTAAAATAGAAAGAGAGAGTTTATGATTATTACTTTCTGTGTGTGTGGACCTGAGTGTATGGAGATGTAACACACGTTTGCGGTGCTTGCCCAGGTCAAAAAGAGGTTCTGGATCCCCTGGAACCGTAGTTACAGGTGGTTGTGAGCGGTCATGTGGAAGCTGGGAACTAAGCCTGGTTTCTCTGCAAGAGCAGTAAGTGCTCTTAACCACAGAGCCAACTCTCGAGCCCTTCATATTTCACTTCTTAAAGTAATAATAACAAATGAATGTCGGCACTTTGAAACCACACAGGCAAATGTCAAGTAAAAAGGAAGCCTTCAGGGGTAGAGAAGTTGGTAGGGCACTTAGTGCAAAGAAAGCCCTTGGTTCAAGCCCCAGAACTACATAAACAGGGTAGGTGCGGCAGCATGCACTGAACAATCCTAAGTCAGGTGGTGGCAGGAGACAGAGGCGGGCAGATCTCTGTGAGTTCAAGGCTGGTCTGATCTACAGAAGAAGTTCCAGAACATCCAGAGCTATCCAGAGAAACCCTGTCTCAGAAAACAAAACAAAAATCTAGCTCTTGGGAGGTAAGGTGGGGACAAGAGGATCAGAAGTGTGAGGCCCATAATCGTCATCAGAGAGGCTTCATCCAGCAACCGATGAGAGCAGGTACGGAGACCCACAACCAAATCTTTTTTTTTTTTTTTTAAATATTTATTTATTTATTTATGTATACAATATTCTCTCTACATGTATGCCTGCAGGCCAGAAGAGGGCACCAGACCTCATTACAGATGGTTGTGAGCCACCATGTGGTAGCTGGGAATTGAACTCAGGACCTTTGGAAGAGCAGGCAATGCTCTTAACCGCTGAGCCATCTCTCCAGCCCCCTCCACAACCAAATCTTAAATGGAGTTCAGGGAAGCCCTCAGACTAGGGGGAGGAAGGGTTGAGGGAGCCACAGCAGTCAAGGACACCACAAGAACACAAGCCACAGAATCAGCCAACCGGGGCTCACATGGGCTCACAGAGACTAAAGCAACAAGCAGGTCTGTCTGGGTCTGAACTAGGTCTTCTGCATATAATGGTTGTTTTTTTTTTGTTTTTGTTTTTTTGTTCGTTTGTTTTTGTCAAGTCACACTCACAGAGTACATAAATTGTCGTTTATGGGGCTACAGATACAGTTCAATGGTGTATACTTTGCTAGCATGTGTGAAGCTCTGGGTCTCACCCTCAACAAACACACACGCGCACGCACACATGCACACACGCACACACACACACCCCTGCCTACTTTTTTCTTCTATTTTAGCCAACAGTATATTTTGTAGTTTACAAGAAAATACTCTCCATTTCCTCCCACCCTTTGCCCTTTCTCCTGGTTCTTGTTCAACTCCATCTCTGACCCATGCTCTTTCCACAGAGTTCAGAAGCGTGTGAGCAGACGAGAAGCAGGGAAGAGGCGTCTATCAACGGGGGTAGCCAGCGGTAGGCAGTTCATACGGACGGCTCATTAGCTGGAAGAGAAAGACGCGCGGGCAAGACTTGCTGGGTGTGGGAGCCCATCTGATCCTCAGATCGTCCTGCAGGTAGAAAGCATCCATTGTCTCCTCATTTGCAGATGCCTGAAAGACTGAATGGAAGCCATGGAGGCTCACAAGGCTAGAGAAGCAGCTGGCGGTGGAACACTTGCCTAGCCTGCACAGGGCTCTAGATTCAATCCTCAATACCTAAAAAAAAAAAAAAAAAAAAAAAGAAAAGAAAAGTGTCCTCTCCCTTCCATCACATGTAAAACTTTTATGGGTGTATAAAACAGAAGTATATATGTACTAGTATAAACTCTAAGTGCACCGCATATAATTTGTTAACACATATTTCGACCACTCCCCGTTTTATACAAGGAGATAATATCCTAAGTATAATCCGAGGATCGCAATACCATGTATATAAAATGTGAAGATAGGACATAAAGCGCCAGAAGGTGTTTTAAAAATAAAACCCCACCTAAATGTGACTTGGCAGGCCCTGCCAAACGCAGAGGTGTGTCAGCGACTAAACACGGCGGGCAAGGTTAAACTGTAAATGAAATCTCTTATAATCATGGCTCTGGAAAGATGTTCAGCAGGGTTATATTCAGGAAGCTTTGGAGGAGGACATGCACACTTATGTTTCTCTCTCTCTCTAATGTAACTAAGTATCTGTGTGCTCCAGGACTCAGCAATGGAACGCTCAGGCAATATGAAAGCATGTATTTGCATGCGACAATATCTAGTAACATTTTTCATAAAAATCAAAACAGGGCCTCTCACAGCAAGTGTTCTGCCACGGGACTGCACCGCCTAACCTTGCAGGTGCATCTCCTGGCTAACCAAGGAGAGAGGAACGAGACGGTCCGGCCTTTCCCAGTTATCCCACTCTTCCTTTGGAGAGTGGCACAGTCCTGGGGAAACTAATTCCGAGGGACATCAGGAAGGGCAACCCGAGTTTCCTAAACTGATTCGGTCCTCATGCGCCTCGGCGCTCCTCTTTCTGCGTGCTCTCTGCTCTCCTTCAGATCTGACAGGCTTTCAGGGCATATAATCCCGTGCTGCCACTTCCCTCCCATGAGGCAGATCCCATCTAGGCTTCAAGGTACAGCTTGATGACATTTTCCCCAATCCCAGGGGACCAGAGCCTTCCTTGGCCCTGTCATAGTCCGAAGTGCACATCTCGACTATAGCTTATCACACAGTAGGCCAACGTGTCTCTGTGCCAGTGTGCCTCCCACGTGATGAGATCTGGAGAACAGGCTCTCTTCATTCCCGAACACCAGAGAGCTGTTTCATGGTGACTAAAGTGAACTGCTTCAGAGAACCTACATTAACATCCTGGCGCTAGAATAAGAGGTGTAGCTTAGCGATGGAGTGTTTGCCTAGCGTGTGTGCAAAGGCCTGGGTTTGGTCACCAACATCGGAAAAAACAAGATAAGAGATCCTAGCTTTACCACTTACGGACTCAGTAACCTAAGATAAAATGTTTAAGTTCTCTTTGACCCTTTTGCTTGTTTGTTTGTTTTGTTTTTTGAGACAGGGTTTCTCTGTGTAGCCCTGGATGTCCTGGAACTCACTCTGTAGACCAGGCTATCCTCAAACTCATAGAGATCCACCTGCCTCTGCCTGTCAAGTGCGGGAATGAAAGGCGTGTGCCACCGCCCTCCAGCTCTCTTTCAGTCTTGACAAATTTCTTTATGTGTAAAATACAGATTAAAATTCAGTAGGATTCAGTGGGTAGGGTGCTTGCTACCAAACCTAGGACTTGAGTTCCATACCTGGGACTTATCCTATAGAAGAGAGCAGACTCCCAAAAGTTGTCCCATCCCCCCCCGCAAATAAATAAATAAATATATGAAAGGAA
>NW_004949158.1:672712-674481 GCF_000317375.1 Microtus ochrogaster
AATAAATAAATAAATAAAATTCAGGTGAGATGGCTCCATGGGTAAGAACACTGAACTCTGCAAGCAAGAGGCCTGAGTTAGAATTTCAAGCATCTATGTAAAGAGCCATATTTTTTAAAACCACCATATTTTTTAAAAACATGATTTACTTATTTAATTTTATGTATATGGGTGGTTTGTCGGTATGTATATCTGTGCACCATGGATGTGCCTGGTACCTACAGAGACCGGAAGAGGGCATCAGATTCCCTGGAACTGGAATTACAGAGGTTTGTGAGCTGCCATGTGGGTGCTGGGAATCAAATCCAAGGTCGTCTACAAAAGCAGCCTGTACCTCAGAGCCCTCGATCAAGCCCTGTGAGAACATGTCTTAATGTAACGATGTCTCTTTAATGCCAGAAAGGCAGAAGGCTATTCTGGGAGTGTTACTGGGTCGCAAAGACTTTGACCCAGGGAAACAGGAAAATAAGGGAACCTTTGAAGCTGCAGCTCGGTCTTTGCAGTTCTCAGTAATTAGGGCCCCTCTGGACAGCCCACTCTACAACAGCCTTTTCCGTTCTCCACGTAACCCACTTGGAAAGTTTTCTGAATCCATGGACACCTAAACCCAAAGCACAATGATAACCTTTTTTTGTTTTGTCTTGGTGAATAGGTTTATGGTTTCTTTCAATATTTTAATTTTGTCATAAAAATGTTAATTCTGTGTTCAGTTTACCACTTGAAGGCCAAACCAGGAAGATCAAAAGTTCAGGCCAGCTTAGGCCACGTAATAAGACCCTGTCCATAAACAAACACACAAACAAACAAACAAATAAGAACTGAGAGATGGTATAGCAGTTAAGAGTATTTGGGGTTTTTTTTTTTCCCCTTTTGTGGGTTTTTTTTTTTTTTTTTTGGACAGGGTTTCCTTGTGTAGCCCCGGCTGGCCCTGGCTGGCCTGGAACTCACTCTGTAGACCAGGCTCGTATTGAACTCACAGAGATCCACCTGCCTCTGCCTCCCAAGTTCTGGGATTAAAGGCAAGCACCACCACTGCCCAGCCTACCTGCTACTTCTGTAGAGAACCTAAATGTAGGTCCCAGCACCAATATCTGGTGGCTACAACTACCTATAGCTAGAGAGTATCAAGAGCCCTCTTCTGGCCTCTTTGGGCATTTGCATGCACATGCACACGGGGACACACACACACACACACACACACACAGAGATAAGACACATATACATAAATAAATAATAAAACAAGCATTTCCAAATAAAGAAAACATCTGAGAACATTTAGTATATATAGTTTCAACAGCACAAAGAGGGGGGTTCTGCCATCTCTTCTACAGACCCAACTTCAGAAGTAAATACTTAAATTTCTTTTTCTTTAATTTCAACTTCATTAAAGTTTAATCGACATACTAGTTATTTAATATTTAAAGAGTACAATTGTCTGGGTTTTGATATATAGAGTGTGTACTCTGACACCATAACTCTCACCACGTGAAAAATGCATCAACCCTCCCTCACTCCTAAATTTCCCATGCTCCTCTGCAATCCACCCGTCACCCCTTATCTTCCTGTGCTATCTGTAGTCAAGCACCCATCTACTGTCTGTTAATAGAGATTCATGTATGTAGTCTTAGAGTTTTGTAGAGATGAGAAATCATATGGACTTTTCCCCCTGATGACGACTTCTTCTTCTTCTTCTTCTTCTTCTTCTTCTTCTTCTTCTTCTTCTTCTTCTTCTTCTTCTTTTCTGCTTCTTCTTCTTCTTCTTCTTCTTC
>NW_004949158.1:674581-676962 GCF_000317375.1 Microtus ochrogaster
CTTCTTCTTCTTCTTCTTCTTCTTCTTCTTCTGTTTTTTTGTTTTGTTTTGTTTTTTGAGACAGGGTTTTCTCTGTAACTATGGAGTCTGTCCTGGAACTAGCTTTTGTAGACCAGGCTGGCCTTGAAGTCACAGAGATCCACCTGCCTCTGCCTCCCGAGTGCTGGGATTGAAGGCCTGCGTGTGCCACCACTGCCCAGCACTTGTGTGTATTCTTATGGAGGGGTAAGACGAGAGCTTCAGGTGTCATTCTTTATGAGCTTGCTGAGTTTTGCTTTGTTTATTTTTTTGTTGTTGTTCTTTGTTTGTGCTTTCATTTGTCTTGAGAGAAGGTGTCACTAAGTCCCTGGTGGTCCTGGATCTTGATATGAAGACCAGGCTGACCTCACACACACAAAGATCCACCTGCTTTTGCCTCCAAGGGCCAAATTAAAGATTTGCACCACCGTGTCCTGTTGGCTTTTGTTGTTTTTAAATGATCGATTGATTTTGCTTTTTAAGATTTATTCATTTCATGTATATGTGTAGGTCCCCAAATGAGTTTCATATGTGTGCAGTACTCATAATGGCCAGAAGAGGGCATTAGATTACCTTGAAACTTGAGTTTGCGGGTGTTTGTGACCCTTCTATTCAGTTATGAGAACTGAACCCTAGTCCCCTGGAAGAGCAGCAAATGCTCTTAACTGCTGAGCCATCCCTTCGACCCGTTACCCTCCTTGTTTCTGAAGGCAGGGGCTGGGGGTTGACAATTAAACTGGCCGATTAGGGAGTTCCAGGGATTATCTGACCCCCAGCTGCCACCACCAGGGTTAAAAACATACACCGCTAACCCCAGCTTTGTAGATGGGCACCAGGGAATAATTTTCTGACTGAGCCATCTCCTCAGCCCCCATTTTATTTCACACATTTCTGATGATCGAAAGCCTCTCTTTACGTAGATCAGATAAAGACAATTTCGCCTTAAAATCGTGCCCTCGAAACCTACAGTCTCCACAAGAAACATTAATAATATTTGAAAATAGCCAACACTTCTGTTTCTCTAAGTTAAACAGACCTAAGGCCTTTAATAATTGGTATTAAGGTACAGTTTAATTTATGACTTTATTGGCCGTGACTTACTTCTTCTGAAAGCCCATGTACACAGTGACTCAGCATATGGGAAAAGCCATGCCAATTTGTGTTTAAATTCTGATATTGTTTCATTCATGATATGGAGTAAAGACTTAATCTTACTATACCTATTTTCTCTTCTTTTTCTTTTTCTCTTTTTTGGTTTTTTGAGGCAGGGTTTCTCTGTAGCGTTGGGGCCTGTCCTGGAACTCACTGTATAGACCAGGCTGACCTCGAACTCACAGAGATCCGCCTGCCTCTGCCTCCTCAGTGCTGGAATTAAAGGCGTGCGCCTCACTGCCCAACCTCTATGCCTATTTTCTTAATTTGTGAAACAAGAATGGCACCATTAAAAAAAATATTCCAAGAGCAAAACCAGAAAATGTATGACAAAACCCCTGCCCAGTGTTACTGTCCTTGAGTGTTCCCCAGATTTTAAAGTTCCCCTAACATACAGCATATCCAGTGTGTTTCGTTATGCCCAAATCCATTAGTCCCCACAAAAGTCAACAAAGGAGACCAAGTCTCATATGTAAAAGCAAAGAACCTTTATTTTAATCAAATTTGCAAACTCGGTCTCTCCACATGTCCAACATATTGGAATATCCAGAGAGCCCCAAGCTCAATTAGAATTGGGTTTTTATAATAGTAAAGGTGGGGGTGAGCGGTCTCTGAAGTTCAGGACCCCTGATTGGCTGACATTTGTCTAGGGGTGTCCCGGTGAAATGCTCAGGCAGGTGTTTCTATCTACAGTGCTTGGAATGCCAGACATTTCCTTTGAATGGTCTGCTCTTGGGTGGGGGTCAGGTAATCTCAGCCTGCCAGGCATTGTCTCAGGGTTGTTGTTCCTTTGCGGAACTACAGCTCCCAGCGTTCTCCTGGAACACGAACACATTTCCCAGAAGCCTTTGCATTCCTCGTTAAAAAGCAAGGGTAGCTAGGACCTCTTCCTTCCTCCCCCCCCCTTTCCTGTCGTGTAGCACACCTTTACCTACCCACGTGGGACCGCCTCGTGTCTGTGTCTTCTTCCTCGTGTAAAGTCTTTACCCTCTAACCCGCAGACAAGAAAGCCAGCCAGAAATTAAGAACAACAAGGGTAAACTATTGAGACTCCATTTAAATTCATCGATGGCCAGAGGCCCAGGTGTTACGGAAAAATTAATTAAAAATGCTGCAGGAAGCCGGGCGATGGTGGCGCACGCCTTTAATCCCAGCACTCGGGAGGCAGAGGCAGGCGGATCTCTGTGAGTTCGAGACCAGCTTGGTCTACA
>NW_004949158.1:677067-678311 GCF_000317375.1 Microtus ochrogaster
AAAAAAAAAAAAAAAAAAAAAGCTGCAGGATCCCGGGAGTCAGTAGGCAGCAGAAATGCTGTAGGTGCCCAAGCGGTGGTAGCGGGCCATGTGGCGGCAGGCAGCTGGCCCTGAGAGCAACCAGTCCTAGGCAGAGATGGCTGCCGGTCCCTGCGGGTGGCTGGTCCCCAGGAGGAAGACATGTGGCGGGCGAGCAAGAGACAGAGACATGGATAGACACGACATGCAGACTGAGGTTATAGAGGGGGAAGAGAGAAGGGGGGAGGGAGAGAGAGAAAGGGGGGGGAGAAGAGAGAGAAGCGGGGGAAGGGGAGAAGTGGAGAGAAAGGCAGAAGCTGCCTCTCCTAGAGAAAGGTGGAAAAGAGAGCGAGCTCAGGCCGGAAGCTGAAGATCAGCTTGCCTCAGCCAATGGGGGAGGGAGTGGGCGTGGCTTGTCTCTTAAAGAGAGGGAACAGTCATTATACCAGGTGATAATGGTTGGAAGTAAAGAACTTCCTTTGGATGACCTGACCAGACAGCATTCATGGCTGGCCCCCACATGTATGAAGATCCAGATGTGGCCCACACAAGGAAGGGTTCTTTGTCGGTTTTGTTTGTTGGTTGCTTGGTTGGTTCTAATGATTTAACGCAGGACTTAACCCACACTAAATGAGCACTCTACCGTTGAGTTACGCCCCTCTTTACTGTTATCTTGAGATGGGCTTCACCAAGTGCTTAGCCTGGAAGAGCAGCCAGTGCTTTCAATCACGGGGTGTCTCTCCAGCCCCTGTTTAGATTTTTGTTTTTAAATTTTGTGTATGTATATGCAAGTGTAGTGAAAACACATGCTATGCTCCTAGTGTTGTTTTTACCTATTTTATAAGTGTTTTATCTGTGTGTGTGTGCACCATGTGCTTGTGGTGCCCTTGCATGCCAGAAGAGGGCTTTGGATCCCCCAGGGCTGGAGTTGGAGTTGTAGCCACTCTATGGGTGCTGGGAACAGGAATCTTAGCTCCTCAGGAAAAGCAGTGAGTAAGTGTTCTTACCTGCTGAGTCATTTCTGTAGCTCCTGATTTTTGCTTTTTAAATGAGCCTTTTTTATGAGTTAATTAGGGTCAAGCCATAGGTCAATGGTAGAGTACTTACCAACCGTTTACCAACAGACTGATCTGCACAGTGAGATCCAGGGCAGTCAGAGCTATGTAGAGAAACCCTGTCTCAAAGAGAGAGAGAGAGAGAGAGAGAGAGAGAGAGAGAGAGAGAGA
>NW_004949158.1:678411-690211 GCF_000317375.1 Microtus ochrogaster
AGAGAGAGAGAGAGAGAGAGAGAGAGAGAGAGAGAGAGAGAGAGAGATATAGAATAATACTACACTAATATTTAGTGAAGCTGGATTGGAGATATGGCTTTGCAGTTAAATGCACTTCCTGCTCTTGCAGAGGACCCAGGTTTGGTTCTCAGCACCCATATGACAGCTTGCAGCCATCTGTAATTCTAGGTCCAGGTGATCCAACCCCCCCTTCTAACCTCTCTGCAGGTACTAGGCACACATATAATACACACACATACATGCAGGCAAAATAACTATACACATAAAATAAAATGTTTTTGTCAGGATGTTTGAGACAGAATCTCCCTATATGGATTTGACTAGCCTGGAACTCACTATGTAGACCATAGAGATCTATCTGTCTGCCTCTGCTTTCTGAGAGATGGAATTAAAGGTATAAGCCACCACACCCAGCTAAAATAAAATAGTTTAAGTTTAAAATAAAGTGTATATTTGTATGCTTATGTGGATCCCTATATATTAGAGCTGCAGTTCAGCTGCGTGGCACAGCTCTCACTTCACAAGTAGAACCCTGAGTGAGATCTCCACCTCCACAGACAATGAGAAGAGATGTCTCAGTCAGCAAATGGCGTGTGTGTAAGTCTGACGATGTGAGTGCAATCCTTAGACTCCAAGGAAAAGGAAAGCTCGATGGCGCACAGCTGTCATCCCAGTGCTTGGGAGACAGAGAGAGACAGGTCCCTGGGATTCCCCAGCCAGCCAGCCTAGCCCTAGTAGCCATCTCAGGCCGGTGCAAGAATCTGTCTCAAAACAAGATAAAACAAAACGCACAAACAAAAAACCAAGGACTGGGGTTAGGGAGACCGGTCAGTGGCTAAGAGCACTTGCTGCTGTCGCAGAGGTCCCAAGTTCCATTCCCAGCATGCACATGGTGTCTCACAACCGTCCTTAACTCCAGACCCAGGGGATCTGATGCCCTTTTCTGACATTTGCTGGTACCAGGCATGTACGTGGTGTGCGCATGCATGCATACATACACACAGGCAAATTACCACTCGTACACATAAAATAAAATAAATACAAAAGCAAAAACAATGAAGGTGGACAGCATCGAAGAAATAACACCTGAGGTCTGCTCTGCCTTCTGTGTCTATTAGCACATAAGTACGCCAATACAAATATGCACACGCGGGCGGTGGCGGGGAGGAGGCGGAAATCCTCAATAAATAAATAAATTTAAAAAAAAAAGAAGAAAAAAAAAGCTTAAAAAAAAAGAAGTTTCCCTAAAAAAAAAAAACAAATATGCACACACACACACACACAAACACACACACACACACACACGAATAAGAGAGCCTTTCTCAGTGGCACAGGAGGATCAGGAGCTCAAGGCCAGCCTTGGCTATGTAATAAGTTAGCGGCCAGTCTGAGCTACAGGAGATCCTATCTCACAAAAACACACAATGAATAAAATGTGTATGTATACGTAAAGTATACTCAGAAATACTGTGCACTGCTCAGCGAGTACATAATGCTTGTCTTCTCCATTTTTAACAGAAGGCATCCGCGTACACACAGACCCAAGAGGACAGAAGGACCTTATAGAAACAAGGTCACCACTCAGAGGGGACTTGCCCATTTTTCTTTCCTACAGTCTGCTGGTTTATCAAGTTCTCCAGTGCTTATTCCTTTGTCCTCTCCAGAAACCCCATCTGTCTGCCTCTGTGTGCAAAACAGCTGACCTCTGTTCCCTGACTCCAATCAGCCTCAGGCTTCCCTCCACCCAACCCCTGGGAGCCTCCAGTCTGGCTCTTTCTCTTCCCCTTTCTTCCTCCCCAATAACCTTTTCTTTTTTTTTAATGATTTATTTATTTTTATTTTATGTGCATTGGTGTTTTGCCTACATGTATGTTTATGTGATAACGTCAGAACCCCTAGAATTGGAGTTACAGACAGGTGTGAGCTGCCATGTGGGTGCTGGGAATTAAACCCAAGTCCTCCGGAAGAGTGGCCAGTGCTCTTAACCCACTGAGCCATCTCTCCAAACCCACCCCCATCCCCAATAACCTTTGAATGCAGCAGGAACCAAGGTGACTTCCCCATCAATCTGCATGCTGCCGCCTCCCTCAGAAGAAAGAAGCAGCAACTATCCACTAATTTAACCATGATTAGTTAAATTTAATATTTAGTTAAATTTAAATATAACCATAATTAGTTAGATTGGAAATTTCAATTATTGTGACTTATGAATAAACATTTGAAACACACAATTTAAAACAAACATTTAAAGTATATGGTCCCTTACTTACTGTTATATTTCATTGGTGTGCAGCCTAGACTGGACACCCTAAGGACTGATGTCTGTGAAAAGTGAGAGTTTAAGGTCCAGTGGGTAGGGTGGTGCATGATCTCTGTTGGTCCTGGGCTAGCCTAGTCTACATAGCAAGTTCCATGCCAACCAGGGATATATAGTGAGACCTTTTCTTAGAGAGAGAGAGAGAGAGCGAGAGAGAGAGAGAGAGAGAAGAGAAGAGAAGAGAAGAGAAGAGAAGAGAAGAGGAGAGAAGAGAAGAAAAAGGGAAAAAGGAAGAAAGGGAGGAAGGAAGGAAGGAAACAGATGAAATCGGGCAATCAGCCATCGTCAATTTCTGAATTCACCCGGGTGAGATGCCTGAAGGCCACTACCTTCATACAGAACTGGCTGAGGGCAAAATGGAAGGAAGCCACGGACTATTCAAGGGCTGGAGTTGTAGTTCTTCTGGTAGAACCTGTACCTAGCCTACACGAAGCCCCGTATCATACTACACCAGTAATTTCAGCACTCAGGCAGAGAGGCAGGAGAAGCAGAAGTTCAAGGACTGGGAGTTGGAGGCCAGTTTGGATTACATGAGATTGTCCTATTGTCCTAGTTAGGGTTATTCTTGCTGCAATGAAACACCGTGACCATAGCAAGCTGGGGAGGAAAGGGTTTATTTGGCTTACACCTCCACATTGCAGTCCATCGCTGAAGAAAGCCAGGACAGGAACTCAAGCAGGGTTGGAACCTGGAGGCTGATGCAGAGGCCATGGAGGGGCACTGTTTACTGGCTTACTCCCTTTGACTTTGTTCAGTCTGCTTTTTTTTTTTCTCTGAACTACACAGATTCACCCAGTCTAGAGGCTGTTGGGGCACAGCCCGAGGGTTTCATGACATCAGAACATTCTGCAGAATTTGGCTGCCTCGCTTACCTCCTCCCTACCTGAGCTCTCACCTCCACCCAATCATCCACCTCCCACACCTCTGACCTGATTCACCCCAAACCTTTTGCAAGAGTTCAAATCATTTCCCAGACGGACCCCTGCCCCCGAGCCAGATCCGCTGCAGAAACCCTGCAGAAACCTGAGGCTGGAGTTGAGATACTCGGGGTTCCACTGCCGTCAGAGCTAGAGGGGGCAAAGGCAGGAGGCAGGAGGAAATGGGTCACTGCCCGGGGCTGGCAGGAGCAACTGCTAGCTTGAGTTTTTATTCTGGGAAGAAATCTTTGCTCCTTTCCACCAGTGACCTACGTGAACCCTCAATTCCAACAGCAATAAAATGGGGCAATAAAGCTGGGAAGACGGGCTGGCTCCACAGCTGTGGGGCAAGAGTTCGCTGGCAGGAGAAGACGGACAGAAAGACCGGTACTTTCCCCGGACGAAAGAAACAACGGCTGAGGGGGAAAAAATAATTGGGAAGGGGGGAAAAAAAAACAAAAACCACGGACTCTTTACTAATTGCCTATAAATGATTGCACACCGAAACGTTCCATCACTTTTCTCCTTCTGTCTCCTTCCCTCTTCCTGTTTTATTAAACACCCTGTCTGCTCAAGGTGAGGTAAGGGTGAGCTAAAGGGGAAAGCAGCCGCAGAGTCAAATCAAGTGTGGAGTTTGGAATCATGGGAACAGGAGGGCTCTTGGCAGAAACCCGTGTTTGCTCCATGTGTCCTGGAAACACCCACGGCATTGGCGAAGTCTTCTTCCAACAAACAAGATTTTAACATGATTTTGCTATAGCCCGCGTGGTGACCTGATGACCTTTTGGTCTTCGTCACATCCTCTTCTCACCCACCGCTGCCCCAACTCTTTTCTTCCTTGGCGTCCCCGAGTGTCATTTACTGGTGGGCAGCAGAGGGCGATCTGGTCCTGAAGAACGACCGGGTCAAACTCCCGAGCTGCTAATGACTTGCAGTTCCATCAACAGAGAGCGACAAAGGGACATTGTCACGAAGCTATTGCCTTT
Organism: Microtus ochrogaster; assembly: GCF_000317375.1. Classification (NCBI taxonomy): domain Eukaryota; kingdom Metazoa; phylum Chordata; class Mammalia; order Rodentia; family Cricetidae; genus Microtus; species Microtus ochrogaster. Next base: position 682,653 of record NW_004949158.1, read on the forward strand.
CCATTCCAGAAAGCGCTACTGCCTTGGCTGACCCTTTCCCCCTCCCTCCCACTTTCCTCGCTGCCCTCCATCTCTTTCTCAACACAGAGCAGCTGGAAATGAACGGAATTCACAGTGGAGAAAAAAACAAACCTCAGGCCTGCTGAGGGAAACCATAGGAAAACGACCCAGTGGAGTTAACAGCTGCAGGGGTTTCTTTCCCTCCCCCCTCCCCCCCCAACCCTTAGCATATCTAACTATCCCCTGCAGAACTTGTTAAAACACGGCTTCCTGCACCTCACCCTGGAATTCTGTTTTAGCAGTCCGGAGGGGCCCAGGCATTTGCATTAACTCTTCGGAGGGACTCTGTGGGATTCAAGTTTAGAGACTAGGAATAGACTGTTTGGGTCAGGGGCTTGCTGGGATAACTTTCTGATAAAATGACCTCCCCTAGATCCTCCGAACTCCCAAGCTGCAAGACTTCATAGATCAGCCAACTGCTGTCCCCTCCCCCTTGGAAAAGGAGCAGAGAATGTGTCAACAAAAGCATTGTTTGGAGGGGGTTGAGTCCAGATAATAGGCCGCTTCTCCATTGACTGTTTCTTTCATCGCTGGCTGGAGAATCAGAGGCAGCCTCTCCTTCACCCCTGGGCAGGAACGGCTTCTCCTCTATACTAAAATGAATAATCATTTCTGAGCCCAGTTGTCCTCTGTCCCTTGTCCAGCATTCTCCAGATCCAGGACCTCCAGGGGGCAGAGCTGTGTGGAGTGAGCCCTTGTCCTCAGGACACCTAGAAGCCCTTTCACTCATGAAGAGAATTCCTTCTGCTCATTACTGGAAGATAAAAGGCAGAAAAGGTAGTACCTGCTACATACTTCCCCCCTGTGAATTGTTAGAGGTAGTGCCTCCAAGAATGGTAGACCACATCAGCACCCCAACACCTCCAGATCAGCACCAGAACCCTAGGCCAGCCAGGAGTTCATGGCAAGACCCTGTCTCAAAAAAAGAAAACAAAAAAAAAAAAGAAAATAGAGGCACTGCCTTCTGTTGTTTGGGTTGGCTGCTTTTTTATGGTGCTGGGGATCAAATCCAGGACCTCCTGAGTCCAACTAGACCGCTTGCCAAGGTGGGGGCTGTTGGGAGGTGAGTGGGTCATGAGGGAAGGACCCTAATAAATGAGGTTCGAGGGAGGGTGTTTTTCCCTTCCTGTACCCTGTGAGAACACATATATATATCATTCTCTAAACTGGGTAAGGAGGCAAACACTTGTTAACCCAGCATTTGGAGGTGGAGGCAGGAGGATTAAGAGTTCAGAGGTCAGGGCCTGCAAGTAAGTGAGCACTTACCACCCAGGGCAGAAGACTAAAGTTCAACACAGGAACCCACCAAAGTAAAGAGTCTACTCCTTCACATTGGCCTCTGACCTCCACACATGTGCCAAGGCATACACTTACTTGTGTGCAAGTGTGCCCTTGCGTGTGTGCTCACACACACACACACACACACACACACACACACACTCAAATAGTAAAACTCAATTTTCTTTGGGCCGCCAATCATCTCCCAAGTAAAGACATGGAGAGTTATTATTAATTATGAATGCTGGGCCTTAACTTAGGCTTGTCCCACTACCTCTTTTAACTTATAATAACCTGTTTCTATTCATCTACATTTTCCTCCAGGGCTTTTTACCTTTCTTTCATTCTGTACGTCCTACTTTCCTGCTTCCTCTATGTCTGTCTGTCTGGCCCCTGGCACCTTTCTGTTGTCTTCTTTTCTTTCTTATTTTAGTCTAAATTCTTCCTCCTACTTACTCTCCCTGCCTGGAAGTTCCCCCTCTATACCTCTTCCCTCACTATTGGCTGTTCAGCTTTTTATTGGGCCAATCAGGTACCTGAAGCAGGCAAGGGAAAACAGCAGCACATCTTTACATAGTTAAACAAATGCAACCATCTTTACATAGTTACAGTATGTAAAAATAGCTTTACATAGCTAAACACATATTCTGAAACATTCCATTTTTTAAAAAGTAAGGTAAAAGAATTCAGGGTTAGCATTGTCTCAATAGGAGTTTGAGGACAGTTTGGGCTATCTGAAATCATGCCTCTAAAAAATAATAATAACCACCTCTTCTAAGGAACTGGCTCTCACTGGAAACCAAATCTGCTGGCACCTTGATCTCAACTTTCTAGTCTCCACAACTACAAGCAGCAATTTCTATAGCTTTTTGGGATACCCGATTTAAAGCTGGACGTGAAGGTAGCTCCAAAACGCAGAGGTAAAAGGAGAAAGATCTTGAGTTCCAGGCTACCCTGGGGTACAGCTGAGATCCTAATCTCTAACCAAGAGCGGTGTTTCAGCCGGTGAGGTAGTTCAGAGGGTAAAGCTGCTTCCTACCAAGCCTAATGATCTGAATTGAATCCCAAGGTCCCTTATAATGGAAGTCAAGAATGGACCCCAAGCTGTCCTCTGATTCCCACAAAAGCACCATGCTGCCATCAACCTGACCACAACAAAACAGAACAGTAACAACAAAATGACCAGTCTTAGGTCTTCGGTTACTACTTCCTACTCTAACACAAAGGATGCTTCTTGTCCCCGATTGTCACATATGCCAAAACCAGCATAATTATCCTTAAAAAAAAAAAAAAAGCTCAAATTTCTCCAAAAGGCATGAATTCCAAGGAAGTGAATTCCCACTGAGACCCTTCTTTGTCCGCTACTAGGGGATTTAAAATAGAAGTTACAGAAGGCCATTGTTCACCACTGAAGTCCTGTACTGGCCCCCTGACTAGGTTAAAACTCAAAATGGAGTTGCTTGTACTTCCATATCACCAATGCGAAAGAAGCTAGCTTCTCTGAACTTCCAAGAACCCAGAGCAGACAAACAGGCAAAGTCCTGAAGAGGACAGTTTCAGTATGCCTGGTAATCTGTTTATTCTTCCTCGGTTCTTACACAGAGAAGCAATGTGAAAGAAACCAACCTCAACCAGGTCCTTATTTCCTATTGTCCTATCCCACCTTCAAGACAAGTGACAAATGTGATTTGTGAGTCTTTTGGTTGTTGTTTTGGTTTTTGCTTTTTTGCCTTTCTCATTAAAAACTGGTTCATCTCTTCTCAGCCCACTGGGACACTTATTTTGTTTTGTAGAATGAAGTATTACATAGTTTTTGAACCAAAGGAGACTGTTAAGATAGCTAAAACTGCAATTATGCCAGGCCTGGTGGTACGTGCCTTTAATCCCAGCCCTCAGGAAGCAGAGGCAGGCAGATATCTGTGTTCTAGCTCAGTTTGGTCTATGTAGCAAATTTCAGAACAGCCTGGGATAACTAGGGAGATCCTGTGTCAAAAAATATAAATAAGAGGGCTAGAAAGATGGTTAAGAACACTTACTATTTTCCAGAGGACCTGAGTTCAATCCCCAACACCTTTGCCTGGCTTCCACTGGCACCTGCACATGCCTACATGCAGATATACACTGGTTTAAAAAGGCATATAAATAGGGGCTGGAGAAATGGCTCAGAGGTTAAGAGCACTGACTGCTCTTCCGGAGGTCCCAGCACCCACATGGTGGCTCACAACCGGCTGTAATGAGATCTGGTGCCCTCTTCTGGCCTGCAGGCAAACATGGAGGCTGAACACTGTGTACATAATAAGTAAATAAATCTTTGAAAAAAAAAGGCATATAAATAAAATAAATATTGTTATAATTTCATTCCTTGGCAAAATGAGTTGCCTCAGGAAACTTATTCCTAGCTCTTATAAGAGGAAAGGGGTAATCTTCTCTCTGACTGTTAGATCTTATTTATTTATTTGTTTGCTTGTTTATTTATTTATTCATTCATTTATGGACTTTCAAGACAAGGTTTCCCTGTGTAGCCCTGGCTCTCCTGAAATTCACTCTGTAGATCAAGACAACTTTGATTCACCTGCCCCTGGAATCAAAAGCATGGTGCCACCACCACCACCCGGTTTGTCCTCTAGTTCTTAAACTGAGATGCCTTGTTTAATACATAAATAAGAAATAAGAAAAACTTGGATTTATTAATATATGTGTGTTTTCATATGCTCAGTGTAAATGTTTAGAAGTGTTTCAAAGAAAGTGTTTAAACTTTAGGCTTAAATTCTCCAATATCTGAAATAAAGAAGAAAGGATGGGGGGGTAGTAATTAAATATGTATCCAGAAGCAACAGCCAGGAAAAGCACCTCAATACAAGCAAGATATGTAACACGGATTAAAGTACATGTATGTGTCAGTTTGTCATTGAGCACAACAGAAGTGAACCATACAGAGACTGGCATGCTCCCTCCTTAAGGATGGCATGCAAATGTGTGAAACCATCAAGATTTTGTTCCCTCAAAAAGGAAAAAGAAGCTGGACAATGGTGGTGCATGCCTTTAATCTTGGCACTTGGAGGCAGAGGCAGGCAGATCTCAGTGAGTTCGAGGCCAGCCTGGTCTACAGAGCGAGTTCCAGGGCAGGCTCCAAAGCTACAAAGAGAAACGTTGTCTTGAAAGAAACAAACAACAACAAAAAAAAAAATGACAAAGAGATGAACTGTAACACTGCTATTTACAACCCAGGGGTCCTTGGAGCAACCTGCACCACATCCTGGTGTCACATTTTTCTGCAAGGCGGGGGCTGCCCGGTGTCTCTATAGAATTACTGCTCTCTCCACCTCCCAACCCTCTTGAGGTTCTAACTACCTGGCCAAATAAGAAAGAACACTGTCTCTAACTTTGGCCAGTTTGCTCAGCCCACCATCTCCTCAATGGTATATCCCCCAGCACACACACACACACACACACACACACACACACACACACACACACACACACCTGCCAAAGCGGTAATCTTCCTGACCTTTGACCCTGACCCCCCCCCCCAGTCATTGAGCCAGGAAGCTGGGCCCACTGCAGGAGGAAATCTTGACCCAGGACAGATATGTTGGGGTCCTGTGCATCCTGATTGCAACTGGGGTGGCATCTAGATTTTCTCAGGGCCATTCCCAGTGTCTACCCCCCAGATTTCAAAGACTGTAATAAACCTTTGTGGGGCGGGGTGCATGACTTTTCTGTTGTTAAAAAGTATCTAGTCCTTCTCTTTTTGGTGCAAAGAAGACCTTTAAAACGAAAATTTCCTTTTAAAGTATAAATTTCTCTTACTCTTTGTCTATAGTTTCTCAAGATAACTAAAATAATAATATATCAGAAAAACATGTTTTAGAAAGGCAAATTGTGGTCTTCTCCAATCCTATTTGAAGGTGATCTAGTGAATCTCCATGCCCTAAAACAATCCATATTCTAATAGGAAAGAAAGACCGAGAAGCAAGCCAAACTTGGTGACCCATGTAATCCTAGCCCCGGGTGGCTAAGGCAATCAGATCATGAGTTTCAACTAGTAAATATAGTGAACCTTGGTCTTTAACTTTTTAATTACATTTTTTTATTTGTCTCTGTGTGTGCTTTTGCACGTGTGTAGTCCATGCACGCCTGTGCTCACACAGGCACAAACATGTAACACACACAATAATAAAATACAATGTAAAAACAAAGTTGTGGTCTTTGCTTTATAACTCATCACAGCGTTGCTGTCCAACTTCAAAGAAAAGAATAACTGCTTTAAAGAAAAGTAACTATGGGTCAAAAACACTTACTCCAATTGCCCTGAATGATACATCCCACTATGGAAAAGGTGAAGTTTTATAACCACAGAACAAAAGAAAGCCATATATCAATTTCCTAATTACATGGGTGGAAGCTTCAGGTAGGCAGGCTCCAAAGCCAGGAAATCTTTTCTAGAGACTCACAGATATTATCTCTTGGTACTTCGTAGACTTGGTGGGAGCTCAGGGATGCTGGGCTTAGTGACACATTCCAAGAAGTTTACCTATTAGCCAGGAGAATGTTGGGTCAGCTACACAGTTAAGTGGCTGTTAAGGGACCCAAGATAGCCCAAGATAACTTTGGCTCTGGACTGAGCACATTCCCCGGTCCACAGTTCTCTATCAGACAAGCTAGCAATATCTGCAGGATCTTCAATAGAGATACAGCGTCTTCAGAGGACTTGAGGCCCACGGTGCTGAGGGGGTACCCCTCCAGTAGTGACTTGGGTGACTTTGTGTGATGAGGCCCACGGTGCTGAGGGGGTACCCCTTCAGTAGTGACTTGGGTGACTGTGTGATGAGGCCCACGGTGCTGAAGGGGTACCCCTTCAGTAGTGACTTGGGTGACTCTGTGTGATGCTCCATTCGAGGATCATATCCCATAATTTTGTGCTTCAGCTGCTGGGTGACTCAGCAGTTGGGCATGTTTGAGTCATGTAGGCATCACCAGCTCTGCTTCTATTTCTTCCTTATCTTTACCTCCCTCTGAAGCCGGCTCCACAGGCTCCTCCAATCCTCACTTATTAATTAACATTTCTCCGCTGCCTTCCGTCTGCTCGTCCACTTCCTCCTCCAGCATGTTAGCATATGCTCTTCCACCGACTTGTCTTGGCACGAGAGTGATTACTCTAGCTTTTCCACCATCCCCAGTAAGCCCTCAAAGTCGATCGTGACTTCATACTTTCTTCTAGTGGTTTTTATGGTCTTAGGTTTTAATCTGTCTGGCGAAGCGTTGATGAAATCAGTGTTGTTCCATAAGCGATAGTGAATGGCCTTCCAGCCCTGTGTTGTACCCAGACTTATTTATGGTCTGCATCAATCGCTGACCAAATATGATCAAACACCAATTGGGTAGATATGGCCTTTGGCAAACCAAATCATTCCCAGGTCGAAGGGCTGAGATTATAAGGCTGCATTTGGAGGTAAGACTGTACCCTCTGGGCTTTCATTTTCATAGGGCATTATGAACGGCCAGGTGAACGGTCTTTTTTGTCATTGTTTTGTTTCGTTGAGACCGTTCTCACCATGCAGCTTTGGCTGTCCTGGAACTCCTCATGAAGACCAGGCTGGCCTTGAATTCACAGGAATCCATCTGCCTCTGCCTCTGCCTCTCCAATGCTGGGATTAAAGGTGCGCACTACCACATCTGCCTGTATTATCTATCATTAATGGGGCTTTTTTTTAGGTTTCTTTTTTATTTTAACATGTGTGTGACTCTGTGTGATTGGTGCCACACTGGGGAAGGGGTGCCTAGGAGAGGATGTCGGCATTCCCTGGAGCTGGAGTTACCTGCAGCTGTGGGATGTTTGATAGTGTGCTGGGAGCCAACCCTGGGTCCTCTGGAAAAGCAGCAAGGGCTCCTAACTGATGAGTCATCTCTCCAGCCCATTTACGGACCTTCGAATTCCAACCATTTTAATTCCTAGTTTTTTGGGTGTTTTGTTTTATTTGTTGGTTTTTGCTTTAGTTCTGAGATGAAATATTGCTGGAACTAGCCCATAAACAAGACATCTGTCACCTGTGTTTTCTGATATTATTGCGGAACATGAGAAGATCATTTTTGTTCTTGTTTCTCAAAGTATGTGGTGAGTTTTTTGCTCTGTACACTACTGGGCCTGGTTTGTTCATATTTGTGTGTGTGTGTGTGTGTGTGTGTGTGTGTGTGTGTGTGTGTGTGTGTGTATATATATA
>NW_004949158.1:690311-692358 GCF_000317375.1 Microtus ochrogaster
ATATATATATATATATATATATTAGTCCAAGCCTCTCCATGAATCTGTGCCTCTATTCCTTTGTGTTGTTCTTTTCCAGGGATCCTAGCTGAATGAGATCCTCCAGCAGGCTCGGTGCCTTCAGATATACGTTGTTGCTGGTTGGAATACGCTCCCTATCACACTCTCCACCCACACTTCCGACTCTGTCCCCCTCCTAACTCCTCACCACGTGCTATAGTTACAACTTTTATAGTTGAAGTTGTAACAAGAAATAAGCACGAGGCACCCTAGAGGCTAAGGCGGAAAGATTACAACGTGGCGGCCAGACTTTGTCTCGGAAAACACAGTCAAGGAGTGATAGTGTATGCTTAGAGCCCTAGGAGCCGAGGCAGGAGAATGGACTGCTTAGGGTCGCCTGGACTTCAAAATGAGACCCTGTCTAGAAGGGGCGGGGGAGGGGGTAACTAACCTTGAGAACCAAGACCCTGGATAAGGTGACCGCTCTGTTCACTGTGGTAGAGGAGGAGGCTGGAAAGTCTGTTGTTAAGACTTAAAGAGGATAAACGAGACAGGCAGAAACCGTGGTCATAATTTTTAGGGTATAAGCCTGGGTCCTAGAGTTTCTAAAAAAAAGTAAAGTGGCAAGCAAGAATGAAGAGCAGAGAGAGGAGACCAGTTCGATGTGGACAGAACAGGAAGAAGAACAAATAAAAAAAGGCCCTGTGACCTCCAAGTCTATTCCCAGGCATTGGCTGTGCAGATGTAAGGTGTTCTGGTCTTGGCTCCAGTCTGTCTGGCAAGGTAGTTTGTCTGCTAAATCCTCAGCACCATGGGAGAGAGATCTCTTCCTGGGAGACAGGGTCCTCCTCTACCTGGCACCAGGGCTTCTCCCAGTATGAGATTACTGGAGAATTCCAAAGTCCTGGAGACCATTGTCTCATTAATCCACAACCCAAGAGAGGAGCACAGGGGCTCCTTAGAAGACCTTCCCTCCTGCCAGGACCTAATTCTGCTCTATTTGTTTTTAGATCTCCATCTTGAGGGATTTGGGGTAATAGGTTGCAGTTGAAGGGAGAATTCCTGAGCCATGCTGGAACAAACATCAGGATGATATTTGCCTAGTGTAAGTAATCACACAACCCGGAAACTCCTGGACTTTCCTCACTCTTAAAAGTGCAATCCATGTCTGCTGACAACTCTCTCCTCCATCTCTGAAGACACTTGTGATGAACCATCTGGTGGCTTGATGCTGACTGTCCCTAGCCACCAAAATGAGTCCTGTCTCGGTCTGATGTGTGTCCACATTATGAGAGTTATCAAAAAATAACAAAGAGTCGATGCCAGTAAAACCCTTTAGGGCTAAAGTCAAGCAACTAAGAGGCAGGGAAGAAGTGACTCTTAGGTCAGGCCTGCCTGGAATCCATCAGGAATTTAATTCTGTCTGTCCCGTGAATGACGCATCTTGAAAATAATACTGCTCAGGGTTAGCACTCTGCGGCTAACACTCTCCTTCTGCAGACGTCTAAGGAAAACCATTGCCAAAGTGGACAAGGAGAACACAAAAACAGTCTCCAGGGACAAGTACTGGGCCAGTGAGATGGCACAGCAGGGAAAGCACTTACCTTGCAAGTCTGACAGCCAGAGTTCAAGCTCTGGGACACACAACTGAAGGAGAGAATCATTCTATGACCGCACACATGTTCCCACACTCACGGAAGTCCTTCACACACACACACACACACACACACACACACACACACACACACACACACTAATCATAGCAATGATGATGATGAAATGCCTTTTTTAAAAAAGAGAGAGAAAAATATTTAAAGAAAACTAATTTGAAAATGAAGAACTTCTTTATAAATGGATTTCTTAGGAGACCAATACCCTGGACCTGTAAGTCCTTATGAGACACCGCTTGTAATGACAGCGGTAGGACATGCCTATTGAGTTTTTGGTTTTGTTTTGTTTTGTTTTGTTTTTTTGGTTTTTCGAGACAGGGTTTCTCTGTGGCTTTGGAGCCTGTCCTGGAACTAGCTCTGTAGACCAGGCTGGTCTC
>NW_004949158.1:692458-694733 GCF_000317375.1 Microtus ochrogaster
GCTCTGTAGACCAGGCTGGTCTCGAACTCACAGAGATCCGCCTGCCTCTGCCTCCCGAGTGCTGGGATTAAAGGCGTGCGCCTCCCGAGTGCTGGGATTAAAGGCGTGCGCCACCACCGCCCGGCGCCTATTGAGTTTTGCTTACAAAAGAATAGTAATGATATAATGATGGGGGAGGCTAGCACCACTCATGGTTCTAGTTCGCAGCCCAGCAGCTTGGTAAAGCAGTCTCCTAAGCTTTGTCTTAGAAGGCTTATATGATATGATAAATAATTGTATTTAAAGTCTACGGGATCAGCCAGGAATCAGCATGGGCACACAAAACTGCACCGAGGTCCCACATATACTAACTTAGTTTGTTTTAGGACCCAGGGAATCTGCTGTAGCTTTACACTGCTGCCTTACAGTTTTGATCCTGAAACTTTAGAAAATTTTGATTTTGCTGGTCAGTGGTGGTTCACACCTTTAATCCCAACACTGAGGAGGCAGAGGCAGGCAGATCTCTAGGAGTTCGAGACCAGCCTGGTCTACAGAGTGAGTTCCAGGACAGTCAGGGTTACACAGAGAAACCCTGTCTCAAAAAACAAACAGGAAGAAAGGAAGGAAGGGAGGAAGACAGAGGAGAGAGAAATTAAATTTTTAAATGTGTTTTAATTGAGCTGGGTGTAGAGGCACAGGCCTTTAAGCCTAGAACTTAGGAGGCAGGGGCAGATGGGTCTCTGAGTCTGAAGCCAGGCTGGTCTACATAGTGAGTTGCAGGCCCACTTGTTCTACACAGTGAATTAAGCCTCTGAGGTAGACAGATTCCCTACTGCCCTGAGTTTCACTCTTAACAAGGAATAAAAAGAAAAGCAAAAGTCACCCTCAGGGACTCCAGAAGGCTTTAGAAGATCCTGGAGACTATTAGTTGTGCATAACCGGCGGAATAAGGGACAAAGAGCAGACTTTTTTTTTTTTTTTTCTGCTCCTTTGATCCAGTTTCCTCCCTAGAAAGTAGGGCATAGGAAAGACAAGCTATCATTGAATTTAGTAAGGCCACAAGTCACCAGGATGTGGGAGATGCCAGCCCTGGATGCTTTCAAAGGAATCCATGCTGAGATCCTCAGTCTGTTTCTCCTTGAAACCAATGTTGATAGGCTGGGTGGGTGTGGGGTATCTGCAGCCCTGAACTACTGCCTTCCACCTCCTTTTCATAATTCTCCTCATCCTTTAAAGAACAACAGCAAAAAGGTCACTTCTTACCCCTGCCCTGCCCCCCCCGCCCTGCCCCCCCGCCCCCCAACTCACACATTCTGGATCCTTCCTGTTAAGGATGCCCTACTACATTGCTGAATGTGAAGCCTTCTCATTCCATAATTTTAAACCATTTTTTAATTTATTTTGTTTATCATTTATTTGTTTGTTTGTTTATTTATTTATTTTTGAGGCACAATCTCACTATGTATCTCTGGCCATCTGGAACTAGCTCTTGTAGACCAGGCTGGTTTCGAATTCACAGAGATCCGCCTGTCTCTGCCTCTGAGTGCTGGGACTAAAGGTGTGTACCACCACCACACCGCTTCCTCCACAGTTCTTATCTTCCCTTCTCACTCCTCTCTTTTCTTTTTCTTTTTTTATTTTTAATTTATACTTTTGCTGTTGCAATTGTTGTTTTTTGTTGTTTGAGACAGGGTCTCACTAGGCAGCCTGAGCTGCCCTGGAACTGCCCATATAGTCCAGGCTAGCCTCAAAGTTACAGCAATCCTTCTGCCTCTGCCTCCTGAGGGCTGGGATTACAAGTGTGCCACCATGCCCAGTCTCAATTATTTTCATCAAGGGGCCATAAGCACCACCCTCCTTTCCCCAAAGCTTTATGAGGCAAATTACCAATAAACTTTCATGACTTAAGAAGTGAATTACGGGGCTGTCAAGGAGGCTCAGCAGGTAAAAGTGCTTGCCATGAAAACCTAATGGTCTGAGTTCAGGCTTCAGAACCCAATAAATGTGGAAAGAGAGCCAACTCCACAAAGTTGTCCTCCCACCTCCACAAGTGTGCCATGGTACTCTAACACACACAGAGAGCGAGAGAGACAGAGACACAGAGAGAGACGCACACATAAAATAAATTTTCAAACTTTTTTTTTTAAGAAGAGGGACTAGGTGTAGTAGTAGTAGGACCCATTTAGTCCCAGAATTTTGGAGACAGAGGTAGGCAGAGCTCTGGGAGTTTGAGCTGTGAGTCTACATAGTGAGTTCTAGGACTGTCCGAGCTGCATAGTGAGTTCTAGGACTGTCC
>NW_004949158.1:694963-704191 GCF_000317375.1 Microtus ochrogaster
AGCTGCATAGTGAGTTCTAGGACTGTCCGAGCTGCATAGTGAGTTCTAGGACTGTCCGAGCTACATAGTGAGTCCCAGTCTCAGAAAAGAGGAGGACGAGGGAAGCCTAGAAAGATGGCTCAGGGGTTAGGAGCTCAGCGGTTAGGTCCAGAGAACCCAGGCTCAATTCCCAGCACCCACATGGTGGGTCACAACTGTCTATAATTCCAGTTCCAGGGGGGATCTGATGCCTTCTTCTGAACTCTGAGGACCCAGACATGCCGATGTGCACATACATTCATGGAGGTAACTCTCATACATATAAAATAAATATAATATAAAAAAATTATTGTTTTAAGTCAGTATCAGCTACATAGGAAGTTTGACACCAGCCTGGGTATAAGGTCCTGCTTTAAAAACAGCAAGGACAGAAAGTGAATTATCAGCCCAGACTGGTAAAACAGGCCTGGAATCCCTCTTACTTGAGAAGCTAAACCATATAGAGCTTGTGTTCAAGGCTTACTTGGGCTACAGAGTGAGTTCAAGGCCATCCTGGGTAAGTTATCAAGACCCTGTTTTGAGGGCTAGAGGCAGAACTCAGTGGAAGAAACTTGCCCAGTCCTTGTGAGTCCCTGTAACCACCCCCAGGATCTCCCCTTCCCCACCATGCCTCCCAAAAGGAAATTAATAACAAAAACGTACATTTCTGTTGTTTTGATAAATACTACTTACAACACTAGTTCTTAAAAATTACAGCTTTCTGGTCTCTGGAATTTTTTGTGTGTCTGTAATTCAAGGGGGTCTTACACAACACCAAAGCTTATGAGTTTGCTTTAGCTTAGCCTGGCTTGTTTTTTTGAGCTCCAGTTTCAGTATGTAGCCCATCCTGGCCTTGAAATCTCAATCCTCCTGCCTCAGCTTCCTGGGTGCTTGGTACTCGGATTACAGGGGGGCATGACCATGCCTGGTGTAAATAGCAACTTTAAAAGGAGCAAGAATGGCCAGACATGCTAACACAGACCTGAGCAAGGGTGGCCAGACATGCTAACAGACCTGTACTACCAGCTAGAGGAAGAGAGACTGCCTAGAGTTGAAGGCTTTCTTGAGCCACAGAGGGAGTTGTAGACTAGCTTGGGCTATAATAAACCTTGTCAGAGAAAGACAGAGAGAGAGAGAGAGAGAGAGAGAGAGAGAGAGAGAGAGAGAGAGAGAGAGAGAGAGAGAGAGACAGAGACAGAGAGAATATGAACAAGGAAGTACATGTTTTTTTCAATTTTTTATATTGCATTTTATTTGTTTGTTTATTTGGCAGGGGTGGGGGTGGTACCTACCATGGCACACACATGGAGGTCAGAAGACAGCTGTTAGAGGTCAGTTTCCCTCCTCTACCCTGTGTGTCATTGGGGTTGAACTCAGCTGTCTGGCTCGGCAGCAAGCGTCTTTACCTGATTAGCCCTCTCTGCAGCCCAGCATTGCAAGGGTGTGAGATATGTGTTACTTTGTTTTGCTTTGTTTCAATCAAAGGTGGCTGCCCAATATTGAAAAAACTCCCACCCCTTAACCCTCCCCCCCATTCCCCATTTTAATCTCTCCCACCTTGAAAACCCTTTATGCAAATATTTTCACCACCACCCCCTCTTTTCTGCCCCAGGTAAATCATAACCAGCTTCCCCACCCTGCATCCCCAGAACCTGTGGCCTCCTGCCCCATCCTTCATTCCGTTTGTGCAGATTCTTTTAAGATTAGCCAGTTTCAAAAGACTGTGAGGTGGGAGTCCAGCTGATGGGGAAAAGACACAGTGGCCACCTGCAGAGAATGAAAACCAGGTGGACTTCTGCCCCCTGCATGCTGGCTAGCTTGGTTTGGTTTGTGGGACCCTTTGTGTGGAAAGAAATCTCCCTGCCGAGTTGCATTTGCTTTGTTTGTGTGTTCCCTTGTAGGACACCAGAATTATTTTTTGTTTCTAATGTGTACTTCAAACTCACTGTATAACCAAGGCTGTCCATGTCCGACATGTTCTTGTTTGTTCCTCTTGCCTCTACCTCTCAAGTAGAGAGTGTAGGCACCACTATTTGGCTTCAAAGCTTAAAAAAAAAAAAGTACAAGAGCAAAAATTCATGAAGATTGCAGCTGTAGGCCAATGTTATTTCTGGGAGGAACCAGAATGTCCAGGACTTGCCTTCCCCACAAAGTACCACAGCATGGCAGCTCCAGAACTGGGCCAAAATAGTCTGCAGCTTCCTCTTTAATGGCTTCCTCCCCACCCCAGCTAGCAGCACAGGTTACTCACTGTGAGTCCAAGAACCTCAGACTTGGCCAAGCATGCCCGGGGGCACTCTTAGGTAAGGGCCTAAACTTCCCTGTGCATGCTTCCGATCTATAACATGGGAATTATCGACTCTCTCTCTCTCTTCATTATTACCGTGTTTGTTTGAGCTTTTATTTATTGTGTATATAGCATTCTGCCTGCATGCATGCCTACCGGTTAGAAGGGAGCACCAGGTCTCATTACAGATGGTTGTAAACTGTCATGTGGTTGCTGGGAACTGAACTCAGGACCTTCAGAAAAGCAGACAGCACTCTTAACCACTGAGCCACTCTTCAGCCCCCTTTTGAGCTTTTTGAAATAGACTCTCGTTGATGACCTGAATTTCATTATGTAGTTAGCTTGGAACTCAAAACAATTCTCCTGCCTCAGCCTCTAGAGTGTTGGTATTATATGCATTTTAACACAATATTAATATACCATATATGCCCATACTGGGCACTATACCGTTTATCTGAACTTGGCACCTTTTCATCACCTCCCACCCTACTTCATATTCCAGATATACATGAGCTCCAAGACTGTTGTGTTTTGGTTGGTTGGTTTGGTTTTTTTGAGACAGGGTTTCTCCATGTAGTCCTGGCTGTCCTAGATAGAACTCACTCTGTAGATCACGCTGGCCTCAAACTTAGAAGTCTGACTGCCTCTGCCTCCTGAATGCTGGGGTGATAGGTGTGCGTCTCCGCCACCACCGCCTCCGCCTGGCAAACTCCAAGTGTTAGGAGTCTTACACTGCAGATCACCACCCTGGGAATAGGGAATAGGCCCCAATCAGACATTCAGTGGTAATTAGGCCTTACACCTGCCAGCTCAGGTGGGCACTCCGAAAGAGACTGGTCAAGGAGAAGTCAGTGGGGCAGATGGGCATGCAGCAAGCACATAACCAGAGGTGGAAAAAGGAGGCGTGGGCTGAAGAGATAAAGGCAAAGGCCTGGCCAGAGACTGAAGGACAGGCAGCACAGGCCAGATAGAGGGAGTCTACTTTTTACCTTTGGTATTTCCTCTTGGTTCCTCCTGTCCTGTTTTGAGCTGTTCTAACTTACCTCCTTCAATCACTGCCAGCCTTTCTTTCCCTACCACGGTTACTCTGTAGTCCTGCCAGATTCAAGCTTTAGAATGAAAGGGGCCTCACTTTCCTTTAGACCAGTGTTATGACATTTTTTTTTTTTGCTGCGGTTAGTTTTGTC
Source organism: Microtus ochrogaster (assembly GCF_000317375.1). Taxonomy (NCBI): domain Eukaryota; kingdom Metazoa; phylum Chordata; class Mammalia; order Rodentia; family Cricetidae; genus Microtus; species Microtus ochrogaster. Next base: position 698,456 of record NW_004949158.1, read on the forward strand.
GATTTAGTTATTAATTTGTCTCGAAAGCTGGCACAGAGTACGAAATGCATTTGATTCCATGATTCAAGTCCTATATTGTAAGTTAGAGCTAAACCAAGTTCCTGCCTGAAGCGTTCCTAACCCTACCACACAGTATATGGAGATTTCAACATAAGAACACCAGTTGTAACCTGAATTGATGATGCAACCTCGGACTCATTTTGTAGCTTTTCCTGTAACTGGGCTCAGAGAAAGGGCTCATAATTGTAACTTCACATTTTGGGGTAGGAAAACTAAGAGACTTGAGACAGGATCTTGTAATGTGGTATCCCAGGCTGGCCTCAGAGCAGCAGAATCCTCCTGCCTCAAGCCTCCAGAATACTATGACCATGGGTATGACCCCTACACCTACATGGAAATTTTTTTGGATGTAGTATTATGTTGAAAAGTCACCTGATCTGCATTTATACACACTCTATTATTCTTAATTTTTTTCTTCAAAACACAGAGGTGGATATGAAGGCAAACTCCTGTAATCCCAGCACTTGGGAGTGGGAGACAGGAGAATAGGGAGTCCAAGACCTGCCTCAGCTATGCTAGCAATTACCACACCAGCTTGGACTTCATGAGACCCTGTTAGGGGAAAAAAATAAAAAACAACAAAAGAAACCACATAAAAATGTATATACTAATTTCCAGTGGTGGTTCTCCGGGCTGTCCTCCTCACAAAGGTGGGTGTGTTAGGGGAGAAGCAGTGTGGGGGGGGGGGAGCAGTTGAGGAAAAAGAATTGTAATGGGGGCAAGAGAGGAACAGCAGAACCTAAGCTGTAAGCGACAAGCTCCCCAGAATGGAGTCCTGTGGACAATAAGGAATGAAGCCTGTGGACTCAAGAGCTGAGTGATTCAACCAACACCATTTGTTAGAAAGAAAGACAGACTCTGTAAGGGAGGGGTTCCAAGAGAGGACACCTGCCAAGTGGCAAGTACTTTTAAAAAGGCTACAGAACAAAGAAAACAGTAGCAGGTGAGAGATAAAAGGGTGGTTTGTCTTCTCCTAGGACACAAAATGGTGAAGCCAAAGGGCTTTGATCCGTGGGGCAGCAGAGTTTGTCTAAATGATTGGAACTGGTCCTGGTTCCTGACCAGCTATCTCTCCTGTTTCCGGTCTCTCTCTTATATATTTATTTATTTATCTATTATTTATCTATTTATTTATTTATTTATTTATTTATTTATTTACGGCAGGGCTTCTCCATGCAGCCCTGGCTGTCCTGGAAGTCACTCCATAGACCAGGCTGTCCTTGAACTCACAGAGACCTGCCTTCCTCTGCCTCCTGAGTGGCTCCACCACCACCGGCTCCTGTCTCCTGTCTTAGAAGTGATGGGATTTCCTCTCCCTTTATCGCCCATCTCTCCATCTCTTTTCTCTACTTTTCCTCTCCTTTCTCCCTCTCTCCCTTCCCTTCTGCCTTTCCTCTCTCCATCAGCAAACCCGTATTAACTCTTTATCAGATCCCAGATCTTATGCTCGCTTCTACAGAGGAGATCCAAAAGTAAATGCCATGGTGAACACCTCGAAATCGACTGGTCAGAAGGCTGTACAGAGCTTTAGGCTGTGTGAAATGAGCTAACACCCAACCGCATCTCTGTGGGGAGAGGCGATAAGAAGGCGCCCGGAGGAGACGCATGCAGTCAGCTGTGATGCGACCCAAAGGAAGCCCTCCATTAGGCCATGCCTCAGCTTAGTGACCGCCTTATTTCATCGCTTACGGTTTGTGCCAAGAGCTCCTGACCAATTCTAGGGAGCCACTTGCCAAATGCTCGCTGATCTTCAGCTCCTATCTGTGAAATATGCTTATTTTAGAGAAGGCTGTCTGTTCCCACCTGACAGAATCGGTTTCCTAGAGCACAGCCGTAGGGCAAAGAGGAGGATGGTCCAACCTACTAGTCCATTCATGTGATTTTTAAAATTCATTATAATGGTATAATGGAAGTAGGTGATTCTGTTTTCTTTGACTCTTGTTAAAATTAAGGAACCCAATAAACCTGTTCAATATCTATTGATAAATATTGTCACTACCAACAGAAGCTTTTTAAAAAAGAAGTATATTTCAGCTTCATTGTGAGCTTGAGGGCATACTGCTCTGAGTTCCAGGAGAACCAGTCACACACACACACACACACACACACACACACACACACACACACACTACTCAAATAAATAAATAATAAATAAATAGGGGAAAAGGAAGAAAGAAGCCACGAAGGAAGCCCTGCTTTGCCTGTGCTTTTTATTGTGCTAGGGGCCTTCCCCTCTTCTCTCACCCTTCACAGCTCCAGGGAGGTAAGGCCCCAGGGTTCAGGGCCCAGGATGCCTAGGAGTCCTGCTGCGCATGCTCAGTCCCTGGCCTCACGCTGCGAAGCAAAACAAACCTGGAAAATCTGGCAGAGCTTGAAGCTCAAACTGCACCCCCGAAATACCAGGCCTCCAACCCAGGGTTTGGAAGGAGGCCTCTAAAATGAACAAACAGTGTGTCTCAGAATCTAACTTGAAGCAAAGCCTCCTTGTGCATTCTTGGTGATCATCAGGTTGAAACAATTCCTCCCTGGTCACAGACAGAGCAGGATGGCCTTAGGAAGCCAAATGGAAAGCTATGGCATGATGACCGCTTTGTCCACCCTCTTCCTTCCCCTGGGGACAGCAGATTTCATCCAGGTCACAATGCTGTTCTGGCTCACACTTTATCTCAGCTAAAAATACCCGAGGTCTTTCTAGTTTACTTCAACCTGACTCGAATTTCATAACAAAATGTGTATTGTAGCCAAGTGTGGTAGAACACATCTGTAATTTTAGCATGGAGAAGCAATGCGGAGGGGTGGTGAGCTCCAGGAGAGCCTGAAATACACAGGGACCCTACCCTGCTCCTCACACAAACAAAGCCAATTGGTAGGACTCAAACTTTCAATTGATGCTAATTAAAACCACCGTTTGACAGCAACAGGTGTGTGCACGTGCATGTGCGTGCACGTGCGTGTGTGCGTGCGTGCGTGTGTGTGTGTGTGTGTGTGTGTGTGTTGAACTACATCCTAAGCCCAGGATCTCCTACCATATGCATATTGTAATAATTATAAGGATTATTTTAGTCCATGAGATTCAGGAAATAAAGGCAGTGAGAAGCAGAAATTGAAATCTAAATAAGCCCCTCTCCAGAATCTTAAGCTGTTCTCAGCTCCTCTGGCTGAAGCTCCAGGCAGCATCCTTAAGGTGGAAGTGCCTTCCTTCCGTTCTTCCTTTCTCCTTTTACCTCACTCATTCCTGGGTATCTCCTTCTCACCCTCATTGTCGTGAGAAAGGTGGGAAAGGGACTTCTACCGCCCTCCACCCGGCAGGGTCCCTGCCTCCACGGAGGCGGAGGCATTAATGGAGGCTTGTGAACAGTTCCGCCCATTTCAAAAGAGCCCAGTAGAAACTGTGAATTCCTTTGAGGATACCCAAATTTATTTGTTTTTGTGGAAGATCCCAGCAATTGTTGTGGTTGGCCCGCTTATCTTAAGGGGGAAAAGAATGAACCATTTAATGATAAGCATTGAGATCTGACAAGAGCTATTTAGTGGTGAAGAGATTAGGAAACTGTAATTTAATCTCAGGGAATAGGGGGCTGGGGTGCAACCCAACAGTAGAGTGTTTGCCCAGCAAGGGGAGACGGGACTGAGCAACCACTCAGGCCACCGCACAGGCCTTTGTTGAAGGTACAATCCAAAGAACGAAGATTTTCTGTTCCTTGAGCAGTATTTACACAGAGACTCATTGTGTATTACAAGGAAGGTCACCTGGGCTTTGGTATCTAGGTCTCCGATGCAGACCTTGTACTTCCACTAGTTATACTATCAGTCTTGATTCACCATGAGAACGCGAAGCCAGAGGATGACACAAATTAAACCACGAAAGCATTATGGAGCCAGATGTGGCAGCATTCACCTATTATCCAAGTACTTTGGAGACCAAGGCAGGAGACTCGCTTTGAGCACATAATGAGTTTAGGGCCAGACTGGGATCCGTAGTGGAACCCCGTCTCTGTGAAGCAATGCAAAATAAATAATGGGACTTGGAAAGCAGAGACACACAGGTCAAATCTTGACTCAGTGTTTTTGCTGTGAGTCACTGAGCAAATCCTTGAACTTCTCTGTGCATTAGCTTTCTCATCTACAAAGCAATAGCACCTACCTCGGAGGAATGCCAATCCCACTTAAAGGGCAAGGTGGGTGCTGGCTGTCCACCTCAGGGCAGAACACTCGCTGAGTACCCACCACAACATAAATAAGTTGCAAGGTGCTTGGCATGTTCGATCTACTTGACAGATATCATAAAACAAACTTTAAAGGGCCATGATCAAATTTTGCCTTTCGTTGTTCACCCCTATATCTGCCTCCCCCCTCACTCTCTATTAATAGGGCGTTTCTAGATGGTGCTGAAAATGCCCTCCGTAGCCAGGCACGGTGGCACACACTTGTAATTCCAGCACTCAGGAAGATGGAGTCGCCGACTCAACAAAAGCTAAGAAAGAAAGAATGGGAAGGAATGGAGGGAGGGATGAAGGAGGGCCCGGAAACAAGAGAAAGGGTGGTGGGTAGCAGGTCTGAAGGGTTGCAGTCAGTCTGTTGACTCAGGAGGCCCACAACACAGGGTCTTTGGACCTCTGCCCCAGAGGGAAGCAAGAGATAAAGAAGAAAGGCCGTTCCCTTTAATGGGGAGCCAGAAGTCTTTGTTCTGCCTGGAATGTCCCCAAGTCTCTCACCTCACTGCTATTCCCTTGGGAAGTAAAGGACACTCATCTAGAGCTTGTTTGGCTAACTAAGGAAGTTGTCCCATGAACTGGGTACTTGGGCTCATTTTGGATGACCCCCTGAGGAAGACTTAGGGATGCTCTGCCACTGCCCTCACTGAAGCGCCTGTCCGTCATATGAAATGACCTAAAGCACCATTTCCATCATATCCTTCCTCATCTAAGACACGGGACAAAGAAGATGGCTCAGTAGGCGGGGTGCTAGCTGCCAAACCTGATGACCTGAGTCCAGCCCCACCTTCACACATGCCCTTGCATGTACCCATACAATAAAAAAAAAAAGCAATAAATCTTTTGTAGAATACCCATAACATTCCATTGTCCGTAAAACTAAGCTCAGCCTCCTTAGCTTCCTCTTAAGACCTCAGCTGCATCCCCTGTCTCCCAATGACGTCAGACCGCTGCGGTCATTGTCCCCCAAGCACATCCTGAAGCCTGGCTCCTCCAGAAAAATCTCCTAATTCCCCCAGTATTCTTTCTCAGGAATCTTGGGGTTATGATTCTTTGCAAATTTATCTTAAAGCCTTTAAGAACGTGTACAGCTGCGGGAATGGTGGGACAGGCCTCCTATCCCATCCCAGCATTCGGGTAGGTGAGGCAGGGGACCGGCTGTCAATCAGAGGCTAGCTTGGGCTACAAAGTGAGTTCCAGGCCAACATGTGGGCTACACAGTTCAAGTACCTATCTTTAAAAAGAAAGAAAGAAAAAAAAGGAAACCAGGCAGCGGTGGCTCACACCTTTAATCCCAGCACTTGGGGGGCAGAGGCAGGCTGATCTCTGTGAGTTCAAGGCCAGCCTGGTCTACAGAGCCAGTTTCAGGACAGCCAAGACTACACAAAGAAACCCTGTATAGAAAAAAGCTAAACAAAACAAAAATGAGACAAAGAGAGGAAGGAAGGGAGGGAGGGAGGGA
>NW_004949158.1:704781-709985 GCF_000317375.1 Microtus ochrogaster
AAGGAGGGAAGAAAAGAGGGAGAAAGGGAGGGAGGAACGAGGAAGGAAGGAAGGAAGGGAGGGAGAGAGGGAGGGAGTAAGGGAGGGAGGGAAAGGCTGTTAGATTAAATCAGAGTTGAATTCATTGTTGCCCTCTCAACCATATCTACTTTGTTTTTGAGACAAGGTCTCCTCTGTAGCCCAGACTGACCTCCAACTCCTTCTCAGAAAAGCCCCACTCCGCCAGGTTTTGAGACCTGATTCACTTTGCCACCTTTGCTCACAATAAATAGCCCTCCTATTGAGAAATAGGATTGATCCTCCCTGTTTACTGAGGAGCAGAAAACTGAGGCTTGGAGAATGAAGAAAACTGGTCCATCTGAATGACATGGGAGGGAACAGTATGGGTATCTTCAGACTGGAGCATCCCAAAAAAGACTTTGCAATTCTGCCAGTTATTTAGTCTCTTCAGGGTTTGGGTGGCAACCTGGAGTCTAAACAGTTACTGCGGGTCACTGGACCTGGGCTGAAGTTATACATTTCTTTAACTTTTCTTTATCTTATTTTATCTTTTCTGCAGTGTTGTAGATGAGCCACGGTCTTGCACCTGCACCTTCTAACAGTTAGAGTCTAACTGAACTACCCACCCCTGCCCCCACAGAGAGGATTTAGAAGGTGGGCAAGTCAGTTTAGCACCTAGAGAAAGAGAAACAACATACTGCGAAACAAAATCATACCCAACTTTAAAATTCACTGTTTTTCTCTTCCGGAAGATCCCGGGACAGTTTGTCAGGGCTGTTTTTCATCACACAAATCGCTCTGCTTGAAAGGCAAGCGGGGCTTAAATATAGCAGCAGCGTCTCTGATGTAACATTCTCTGGCCTGGCCAGGACAAGCCTTTGACATTATTAACCTTTAGAAAGGAAGGAGAAGGAAAGAGTGTCCCCAGCCACCAGTGCATGAAGGAGAAACTCCTTTTCCCGGCCATTTTCAGGGCAAGGGAAGGGAGAGTGTAAAGAGGAAAAAGGAAGACTAGGAGGATGCTAGCCATCTGTCAGGTTTCTGGGCTTGGCTCTCTCTGGCAGGCCAGTCAGAGCCAAAGCCAGGTAACAGCAGTTTGCCGAGGCGAAGGTGGCCAGATGCCCTGCCCTGGGAACCGCACAGCGCCCAGTTTCCAGTTCCGCCCACTGCGTTTTGAAAAGCGATCTGCCTAAACCGACCTGTGGAGTAAGGAGACCTGCTCTCTCCCCTTGTTGCTCTTTCCAAGACCTCCCCTCCCCCGCCCTTTAGGAAAAGAACTTAATGGTAGCAGCAAGGAAACTTTAATTCGAAAATGGGCTGAAATACACACACCAAAGTGGCTGTCGTGGCTGGGGGCTGTAGCACAGTGTGGAGAGTAGCTCCTTGCCGCTCACTGTCACAGGAAGAGTGGCTCAGCGGAGGGCGTGTGTAAGGGGGAAACAGTGATAGGGGAGCTGTTCACCTGTGATCTCCACAGGACCTTGGTTTAAACATGGATGCACTCTCTTTCCCGCCCAGAAAGAACCCTATCCCATAGGGTAACTCGAATTACTCATTTCCACGGTTAGTATGTCTCAACTCCTGGGGTTCTTTTTTCATAGTCATTTTGTGGTTTTGTGTGTTTTTAAGAGGCTCAGCCCAGGCTGGCCTGGAATTTACTATCTGGCTCCCGATGTAGCTCCTGCCTCCGTCCCCCAAGGGCTGGGATTTATAGGTGGGCTGCCACCCAGCCCAGCTTGTTGTTACTGCTGTTAACAAATAATGCAGGCATCCATTTAATTTAAACATTTTCTTCATTAACTCAAATTTTTAAAAGTTATGTAGCATACCCATAAATAAAACATAAATAGAAAACATCCAGAGGGTTAGGGAATGCTGTAAAAGCCTTAAAAAAAAAATCAAAGCACTGGCTTGAAGTGGAGTGTGTATCACATGGCTATACTCCAGCCCTCAGGAGCAGAGGCAGGAGAATTGCTTAGGGATTGGAGGCCAGCCTGGGCTATGTAGTGAGACCCTGGCTCTAACAGACAGACAGACAGACAAGCAAAAAATACTGGGCTGAAGTTGACTTTCAACCTTCTGTTAACTTCTTTCCAGAGTAGCCTATAAACATCAAGTGTGGTCTTTATTATAATAATGATAATTTTAATTATTTATATTTTGAGATGCTATGCTACCTCAGCTGGCCCTGAATGTCTGGGCTCCAATGTTCCTTCTGCCTCAGCCTCTGAAGTTGCTGGGTCGATAGTCATGCACTGCTACAGGCCTTGACAGCAGCATAGTTTGGGCTCTCTGTGTGTTTTATATTATTTCCTTCCTTCCTTCTTTCCTTCTTTCCTTATTTTTTTTTTTTTTGACATGGCCTCATGTGTAGCCCAGATTGGATCCAAATTAGCTGTCTGTCCTTCTGCATCCCTTTCCGTGGTGTTGGGATTACTAGTGTGCCCCCCCCCCCGCTGTGCACGTGCCTGAATCTACTTCAGGGTGCCAGAGCCATTTTTTCTCCTTTTGAAGGAGAGTCACAACCGCGTGTCGTTTCCTCTCAGGGCGAAATTGACCCCAGATCCCCCTAGCAGGAGGGAAGCCCTCTACCGGCCTTCAGCTCTCAGCCTTCACCCTGCTGGCTGGAGCGAGCTCCAGGAAAAGCTTGCTTAATTCCAAACGAGCAAAACAGAGCTCTTCTCTGGAATTCAAGCCCGGTTTAGAGGTCAGAGCCATTCACAGCCCTGCGCACAAAGAACCGAATAGTCTGTTTTCTTTTACGGCTTACCCGGCACTGTGAGGGGTGGGAATACACATAATACAGAGGTCTTACTTAAGTTCACTTCATTTTGTAAGTTAATTTGTTAATTAAAAAAGAAAGTAAAACAAGCGGGGGGGGGGGGAGCCACTGGGTTCACGTAGCAGAGACTGTCTCGGGCTGGGGATCTTCCTGCCTTCCTGGTACTGGGATTGCAGGCCAGAGGCACCTTGCCTGGAATAAGCAGGTTTTACAAAGTTCAAATTTTTCTATTTTATACATTAGAAATAAGTTAATAAAAACACAGTGGGTGGGTTTTTATTAGACAGAAAGGAAGGTAAAAAAGGGAGAAAAGGCACCGTAGCCAGAGGCCGCACAGCCTAAACCCATCCTTTACTTTCCCGTCCTCACAGCCGCTGGGGCAGGAAAGGTTATCTTTATCCTGTCCAAACCTAAACGCCCCGCCTCCCGCCAGCGCAGTCTGTCAAAGGTCACAGAGGCTCGAAGTGGTCCAGCTAGGAGCTGAAGCACTTCCTCCCGCCACTGACCTCCACCTTCCAGGGCCCCAAGGGAGGAAGAGGTATCCCGAGCCTTCACTGAAGACACCAGGTCATGTAGCCAATGAAAATCAGAGCTGCCGCGTGACCAGAATTCTGGTCTTGAGCCCAAGGCAGGTCGCCTGTTTCAACAAGAAACTCGTCTGGAAAAAAAAAAAAAAACCAAAAAACTAAAAACCAAAATTTAAATTTGAAGCAGGGTTGGAAATTGTGAAGAGACTTTTAAAGTAGATTTATTTACTTTTTGTTTGGTTATTTTGTGTTGAGAAAAGCACCTTGCTGTGTACCCTAAGCCGGTCGCAAACTCTCAGCCCTCCTGCCTCGGCCTCCGAAAGGCTAGCACCCGACAGGTGTGCGGTACCATGCTCTGTCCAGAACTTCTTTTATTAGCAGTGGTAAGGTTTTCAGTTAGCATAAGACACAATGGTTCCATCATGGCAGAATTTTACTTTTTATTTAGCTTTGAGATATGGCCTTGGTCTGTAGCCCAGGCTGCCTTGAGGTCATGGCCCTTCAGCTTTAGCCTCTAATGTGCTAGAATCTCAGGTTTGTGATATGATGCCAGGAAAAATCTGATATTTCATGCGGACTGTAACCGTATTGTGACATATAAATATTATTCTAGAAAAGATATTCAAAAGAATATGCCTGGTGTGGAGGACTTGGGTGATGGATACTACACTGCCCCTCTCTGCCCTCACTGACGATCTCTCTCCTTCTTGCCTCACTTTTGAGCTCATGCCATTTTGGGGGAGGTTTTTTGTTGTTGTTGTTTTGTGTTTTGGTGGTTTTTTTTGTTTTGTTTTGTTTTGAGACAGAGTTTTCTCGGTAGCTTTGGAGCCTGTCCCGGAAGAACTCATGACATTTTGAATGGAAAACAAGTCACTACTGCTTCTGGAGAGCTGGGGAATCATACAAGGCCTGTTTGTCTATCTTCTTCATTGGCAAAGGTTTTGTTAGCCGGGCTCTGGTGGCACACATCTTTAACCCTAGCACTTGAGAGGCAGAGGCAGGCAGATCCCTGAGTTTCAGGACAGCCTGATCTATAGAGTCCCGGGGCAGCCAGCACTACACAAAGAAACCCTGTCTCAAACCCACCCCTGCTCCCCACAGAAAAAGAAAGAAAGAAAGAAAGAAAGAAAGAAAGAAAGAAAGAAAGAAAGAAAGAAAGAAAGAAGGAGAAAGTAAGGTTTTATTGCTGTCAGTTTGAGATAAATTGTAAGTCTCGTTTTGTGGCTCTGACTGGCCTAGAACTTACCGCGTAGACCAAGCTACCTAAAACTGGCCTTGAATTTCTCATCCTCTCATCTCCACCTTTTTGGTGTGGCTCACGTTCAGTTCTGCGGTGTACTGAGCCTGAGACCCAGGTCTCTATGCCTGTGCGGCAAGTACTCCACCAAGAGAGCTGCCTCTAGGCCTTTGGCTTGTTTGGGGCTAGCCTGGCACTATGTAGCCAAGGTTGTCTTTGAACTCTACCCAACGCTGCCTCTCAACCTCCTGAATCCTGGTATTTTTAAGTGTGTGCCATCATCCTTAGCTCTACCCACTCCCACTTTTTTGTGTGTCAATCTCATTATATATATTTTTATATATATTATATAAGCTGTCTTGAACTTAGGATCCTCCTACCTCTGTCTTTCCTGTCCTAGGATCCCAAGTGTGTACTACCAGGTGTGATCTTTGTTAAAATTATTAACAGGCAAAATGTCCTGATTGTCAAGTGTGAAAAAGGACTTCTTCTTCTTCTTCTTCTTCTTCTTCTTCTTCTTCTTCTTCTTCTTCTTCTTCTTCTTCTTCTTCTTCTTCTTCTTCATTTTCGAGACAGGGTTTCTCCATAGCTTTTTGGTTCCTGTCCTGGAACTAGCTCTTGTAGACCAGGCTGGCCTCGAACTCACAGAGATCTGCCT
>NW_004949158.1:710085-716153 GCF_000317375.1 Microtus ochrogaster
CTAGCTCTTGTAGACCAGGCTGGCCTCGAACTCACAGAGATCTGCCTGCCTCTGCCTCCCGAGTGCTGGGATTAAAGGCATGCGCCACCACCACCTGGCTAAAAGGACTTTTTTAAAGCCAGAATGCCAATTTGGGAGTTCTTATCTATAATCCTAGCATTCAAGAAACTGAAGCAGGAGGATTATGCATTTGAGTAACATACTAAGTAAGATTCTGTCTCAAAAAACAAAAGGGAGCTAGAGAGATGGCTCAGTAGTTGAGAGCACTGGGTGCTTTTCCAAAGGATCCAGGTTAAATTCCCAGCACCCACACAGCAGCTCCCAATGTCTGGAACTCCGGTTCCAGGAGATCTGACACCCTCACACAGACATACATGCATGCAGAACACCAATGTACATAAAAATAAAATTTTAAAAAGTAAACAAATAACTTAAATAATAATCAAAATAGAGAGAATTGACCAAAATTGCCTAAAGTTAATTATATATCCAGGGAATATAACTGGAAAGTAGAACAGATTTTTAAAATTATTATTTAATATGTTTGGTACAGTTTTATTGTTGCATTTTTGTTTTTCCAGACAGGGTTTCTGTATGTAACAATCCTAGCTGTCCTGGAACTTGATTTGTAGACTAATCTCTCCCAAACTCAGAGATGCTCCTGTCTTTGTCTCTTAGGGGCTGGAATGAAAGGCATGAGGCATCACTGTAGGGTAAAAGGGCAAGCCGAGGAAAGCCACCCTGCCCTGAAACCAGAGCCAGTGAAAGAAAAACACCCTGGCCCTAGAATCAGACCCAGTGAAAAAAATATGCCCTGACCCTAAATTTAGAGCCAAAAGGTTAAAAAGGTCCAGTGGAAAAAAAACACACTTTGGCCTTGAAACCAGAGCCAAATCTGCTCCCAACTAAATAAGCAGAAAATCAACCAATCTCTGAGTAGGAAAATTAGCCAATCCCTGAACATGAGATCTAGCCAATCTGAACTCAAGGGACTGAAATCTGACCAATTCCCACCCTGAAAACATCTCCCTGGAAAGGCTCCGCCCCTAAGAAGCCCTGTATAAACCCCATGCCTCTTACCTGGCAGAGGCAGCCATTCTCCTGAAATCTTTTCTCCCAATAAATCTCTTAAAAGAGGTTTGGGTGAGACCTTTTCTCGCTGGAATGGAGTGGAGGAGAGAAGTAAAAACTTTTTGCCAGAAGAAGGCTGTAACACTTTCGCTAGGGAAACCTTCCCCTAGCAGAACAGAGTTATTACACTTTGGAAGAACGGCAAAATTGTAATGACTTTGCTGGGGAAACCCTCCCCTGTGGAGCAGAGTTGTTACATTGGGGAAACCTTTCTCTAGAGCAGGGCTGTAAGCAGCTACGTTTAATGTGAACTGTGGTATTTCTTGGCTCCTTACTGTCAGAATACTTTTCCTACTGAGCTGTAACACTTAGTATTCCTTGGCTACCAAATGTCAGGATCCCTTTCCATTTGAGCTGCAATGCTTACAATAACCATCCAGATTAGCTTTTTTGTTTGTTTTGCTTTTGCAAGACAGCGTTTCTCTGTGTAACAGCCCTGGTGGTCCTGGAACTCACTTTGTAGGTCAGGCTGACCTCAAACTCACATGGATCCACCTGCCTCTGCCTCCCAAGTGTTGGGCTCAAAGGCATGTGCCACCACAGCCCCGCTCAGATTTGTTTTTTTTTTTAAATTTATTTAGTATGGACTTACGTGTGTATGTGTTGCTGGGGATCAAACCCAGTACTCTGTGCATGCTAGGCAACTACTTTACTGCTGAATCGCAACCCCAGACAATAGTTGGTACTGTTTTTAAAATTATACCTAATATAACATGGGAATTAAATTTAAATCAAAGACTGTGTTTTCTATGTAGAATAAGTGACATCCTGAAAATTGTGGTTTCAAAGTCTTCAAGGAGCCAGACTTGGTGATATATGCTGGTAATCTTGGCTACTTAGAAGGCTGATGCAGGAGGATTGCAGAGTCAAGGCTAGTAGCTTGAACTTTTGAGTGAGACCTTGTCTCAAACAAACAACAATAAAACTTATACAACCCAAAGTGAGTTTCAGGTCAGTCTGGGCACTGGACAATTTGGTGTGATCCTGTATCAAAATAAAAACAGTTTTTAAAGGGGGTAGAAGTGGTGAAAAGGCAGTTTAGTGGGGGAGTGCTTGCCTGGTATGAGAAGCCCTGGGTTCAATCCTTGGTACCCCCCCCCAAAAAACAAACAAACAAAATCTTTAATGATCTCTGGAAAAATTTGGCATCAAATATCCAAACATGTTTTATGAGCACTTAAAGCAATTGACCCTAACTGCCAACGTGGATCCACTAAGGGCAAGTTCATCCACTCAGCAAATATTTATTGTGTGCTTTCTAGGCTCCAATCACTGGAGGAAGAACCAAGAACGAGACAGAAACAAAACAGGCCAATATCTGTTTCTTTGCCAGAAGTCAATCAACAAAAAGTCACAGAACGATCGTGAGTGCTGTGGAAGAAACCCCAGAGCTGTCTGTGACCTCACAATCAGCAGAATTAGCTGTGGGGTGGGGAGTGCAGGATCAGGGCACACCTCTGTGAGGACGCAGTATTAAAGGATGAGCAGAGATGAGGTGGACCTGTGAAAAGTGCTGCAGACAAAACCTAAAAACCTGCTGTGAAAGAAGGGACCAGGAAAGAGCAAGCTGGCCAGGCTGAGGACGGAGGCAAGTGCAAGCTCTAGATCAGTCCACAGCAGACAGGGCAAGAATGAGACCATCTAGGAGGGGCACACCTGTGATCCCAGCACTCAGGAGGCTGAGTCAGGAGGCTCGGGAGTTCCAGAACTTGGGCAACATTGGTGAGACACTGTGGAAAGAAAGGGGTTAAAAGACAGTGCAAGGGGAAGAGAATAGGAAGGGAGGGAGGAAAAGGAGGGAGGGAAGAAGGGGGAGAGGAGGGAGGGAGAGAAGGAGACCAAATAACAGCAACAAACAGCAGAGCTCTCTCCTATGGCAGCAAACTCTAAAAAAGTTGCCAACTCAAAGTTGTTTGCTGACTGACTGACCATTCTCTTCATGTTTGAGCATCAAGACTCACTTAAAGGCAGACTTGATGGTGTATCTTCTGGTCTAGCTTACCAATGGTTTTTGTTTGTTTGTTTGGTTGGTTGTTTGGTTGGTTGGTTTTTTGTTTTTTCCCAAGACAGGATTTCTTTGTGTAGTCCTGGTTGTCCTGGAACTTGCTCTGTAGACCAGGCTGGCCTCAAACTCACAGAGATCTGCCTGCCTCTGCCTCCCAAGTGCTGGGACTAAAGGTGTGTGCCACCACCTAGCATCTCACCCACCAATGTATTTGTGAAGAAAGCACTTGAAGATTGTAACTGATCCAGCTGTGGCCTCCCTTTCTCCCACTTCCTGTACCCAGTGGCTGGCGCTCAGCTGTCTCTGTCTTCCAGTCTTCTGGGGCTCCCTTCTAAAACTGTCTTTCTTATCAGTTTCTAGAGTGTGGCCCCCTTTATCTCAGGCACTTAAGCAAAAGTGCCTCTAAATAAAAAAAATCCAAATGACTTAATTTGTGTTTATACTTATCAAATCATCAAAGACGTAACTACTCTGAAGATGGGAATCTGGTTTGTTTTGTTCATAATTCTAACCCTATGCATGCATCACCAGGCCCACTCTGTATGTGAATTAAACAAGTTGCAGAAGTAAGTATACATTTACACTAGACAGTTATAGTTTAAGCTCTTTAAACAATTTGGCTCAAATAATGTTAGTTGAGATACTGATGTTTAACTGAACAGAGATCTCTTGACTCTTGCTGAGACATGTCTGGGTGGTTTTGTGAAACAACTAAAAATCAATAATTCATGTACACAGAAAATGTTGTAATTGTCTGGATTCTGGATGGCACAAAGCAATGAATGGCATTGTGACAGACTTCTGATTCCAAAGGACCTCAGGGTCCATGAACCACAGACTGGGCAATGGCTTGGGGGAATACGAGTAATTCAACAAGCTAATTCATAGCAGCAAGCATAGATAAACTACCCCTGTTTGAATTGAGAAGAGGGGCAAGGATGATGCTGAGAAGAATAAAGTAGACATCCAAACAATAGAAAAGGCCCTGCGATCCTCCCAGTACGTCCACTTCAAGATGGATGCTCTGGGTGTTCAATGTCAGAGCAATGGTTTCCTTTTGGAAGGAGGAAAGGGGTAAGGGGCTGTGTTTGAGATCAAGAATAGAGAAATTTGTTTTTGTTTTTGGTTTTTTGGTTTTTTGTTTTTTTTTGGGGGGGGGTTTGGTTTTTTGAGACAGGGTTTCTTTGTGGCTTTGGAGCCTGTCCTGGAACTAGCTCTTGTAGACCAGGCTGGCCTCAATTACATAGAGATCTTCCTGCCTCTGCCTCCCGAGTACTGGGATTAAAGGTGTGCGCCACCACCGCCTGGCAGGAATAGAGAAGATTTTTAAGGAACTCATACTCTGTTCCTTGATGTGGGTGGTGACTGTGTGGATGAATAATACCCTGACCTGTGCACTTATGAAATGTTATTTTATATGTACATTACATATAAACTTAAACTTAAATGTAGAACAGGCTGGGGAGATACGCTGAATAAAAGGTTCGCTGAATTTAAATGAAATAATTTTATTTTGCCAATTAATATCATAGGTATTGTATATAATCTAATATAGATGCATGCATTTAATCCCAGCACTACCAGTGTAGAGGCAGGTAAATATCTAAGAGTTCAAGGCCAGCCTGAGCTACACAGTGCGTTTCAGGCTAGCCAGGGCTACATAGTAAAAGGCTGTCTCAAAAAAGAAAAACCAAAAGAAAGTTTTCGAGACAGGGTTTCTCTGTGGCTTTGGAGCCTGTCCTGGAACTAGCGCTGTAGACCAGGCTGGTCTCGAACTCACAGAGATCCGCCTGCCTCTGCCTCCCGAGTGCTGGGATTAAAGGTGTGCGCCACCACCACCCGGCCCTTGTTTTGGTTTTTCAAGACAGGTTTTCATTGTGTAGCCCCGGTTGTCCTGGAACTAGTTCTACCCGCCTCTGCCTCTCTAGTGAGAAATTAAAAGTGTTCACCACCACCCACCAGTTTAGGGCAAGTAATCTTTATTATGTGCGTTTAAGTGGTTTCGTTTGGTCTCTAGTTTGGTGGGGGATGTTATATTAGAATGGCTGCTGAATAAACTGTAATACCTATTGCTGCAGGGTGTGGGGTCCCAAAGAAAGGGACTTACTACCCTGGCTTCTCGGCACTTCTCACCCAGATCCCTACCCTAAACCAGTTCAGTTCAATGGTGCCTTCACTTCCCTTCCTCCAGCTTCCTGTTCCTGTATACACGCGCCATTTTGGCTGCTTGCTCTCTCGGCCTGTTACCGCCTGGCTGGCTCCCTCTTGGACCTCTACTCTTGGCGTCATGGCCCTCAACTCCTCTCTTGGTCCATTTATCTTCTCTGCTCTTCTCTCTTTTCTTCCTCTCCTGCACTCCCCCCTCCTCTCATGGCCTGGTTGGTTTGGACCCTTCCAGATGCCTCTGCCTGTACACTCCCTCATTTTGACAGTAAAACCCTTCTCCTCAACCATCCCTAAGGGGTCACGTCCTCATTTCATTTACTGGGCTGTGGAGTAAAGGGTGTATTTCTGTGCTGTTATTGAAATATGAATTGCTATAGCCTTTTTGGAAAGCAATTTGGCTATGGCTTTTATTTTTAAAACTCCACCCTCCTTGACGCAGCAACTTTAGTCTTGTTGATAAGACCTTCAGAAATTAAAAAAAAAGAAACAGGGACGGAATTTCAGTTTTAACAAAACTACTGAAGTAATCATATATAAGACTTACTAACTGCCAACATTTTACATAACAACACAGAGATTGTAAAAACAGGTAGAGTGTTCCATATCCAAAATGCTTTATTTTCTCCTAGACAGTCCTTTTCTCTCTCTCTCTCTCTCTCTCTCTCTCTCTCTCTCTCTCTCTCTCTCTCTTCTTTCTTTCTTTCTTTTTTCTCTTCTTCTTCTTCTTCTTCTTCTTCTTCTTCTTCTTCTTCTTCTTCTTCTTCTT